>NC_086448.1:842138065-842430565 GCF_028390025.1 Pseudophryne corroboree
GGAGCACTGTTATCCCCTCACCTCCCCAATCGTATGCCTGTACTTCCTGTGTGTATGTGTCCTGTATTGCTGTATCCTGTCACCCTCCATTATATCTCTGGGAGCACTGTTACCCTCTCACCTCCCCAATCATATGCCTGTACTTCCTGTGTGTATGTGTCCTGTATTGCTGTATCCTGTCACCCTCCATTATATCTCTGGGAGCACTGTTACCCTCTCACCTCCCCAATCATATGCCTGTACTTCCTGTGTGTGTCCTGTATTGCTGTATCCTGTCACCCTCCATTATATCTCTGGGAGCACTGTTACCCCCTCACCTCCCCAATCATATGCCTGTACCTCCTGTGTGTATGTGTCCTGTATTGCTGTATCCTGTCACCCTCCATTATATCTCTGGGAGCACTGTTATCCCCCTCACCTCCCCAATCATATGCCTGTACTTCCTGTGTGTATGTGTCCTGTATTGCTGTATCCTGTCACCCTCCATTATATCTCTGGGAGCACTGTTACCCCCTCACCTCCCCAATCATATGCCTGTACTTCCTGTGTGTGTGTGTCCTGTATTGCTGTATCCTGTCACCCTCCATTATATCTCTGGGAGCACTGTTACCCCCTCACCTCCCCAATCATATGCCTGTACTTCCTGTGTGTGTCCTGTATTGCTGTATCCTGTCACCCTCCATTATATCTCTGGGAGCACTGTTACCCTCTCACCTCCCCAATCATATGCCTGTACTTCCTGTGTGTGTCCTGTATTGCTGTATCCTGTCACCCTCCATTATATCTCTGGGAGCACTGTTACCCTCTCACCTCCCCAATCATATGCCTGTACTTCCTGTGTGTGTGTGTCCTGTATTGCTGTATCCTGTCACCCTCCATTATATCTCTGGGAGCACTGTTACCCTCTCACCTCCCCAATCATATGCCTGTACCTCCTGTGTGTGTCCTGTATTGCTGTATCGTCACCCTCCATTATATCTCTGGGAGCACTGTTACCCTCTCACCTCCCCAATCATATGCCTGTACTTCCTGTGTGTATGTGTCCTGTATTGCTGTATCCTGTCACCCTCCATTATATCTCTGGGAGCACTGTTACCCCCTCACCTCCCCAATCATAAGCCTGTACCTCCTGTGTGTGTCCTGTATTGCTGTATCCTGTCACCCTCCATTATATCTCTGGGAGCACTATTACCCCCTCACCTCCCCAATCATATGCCTGTACTTCCTGTGTGTATGTGTCCTGTATTGCTGTATCCTGTCACCCTCCATTATATCTCTGGGAGCACTGTTACCCCCTCACCTCCCCAATCATATGCCTGTACTTCCTGTGTGTGTCCTGTATTGCTGTATCCTGTCACCCTCCATTATATCTCTGGGAGCACTGTTACCCGCTCACCTCCCCAATCATATGCCTGTACTTCCTGTGTGTATGTGTCCTGTATTGCTGTATCCTGTCACCCTCCATTATATCTCTGGGAGCACTGTTATCCTCTCACCTCCCCAATCATATGCCTGTACTTCCTGTGTGTGTGTGTCCTGTATTGCTGTATCCTGTCACCCTCCATTATATCTCTGGGAGCAGTTACCCCCTCACCTCCCCAATCATATGCCTGTACTTCCTGTGTGTGTCCTGTATTGCTGTATCCTGTCACCCTCCATTATATCTCTGGGAGCACTGTTACCCCCTCACCTCCCCAATCATATGCCTGTACTTCCTGTGTGTATGTGTGCTGTATTGCTGTATCCTGTCACCCTCCATTATATCTCTGGAAGCACTGTTACCCCTCACCTCCCCAATCATATGCCTGTACTTCCTGTGTGTGTCCTGTATTGCTGTATCCTGTCACCCTCCATTATATCTCTGGAAGCACTGTTACCCCTCACCTCCCCAATCATATGCCTGTACTTCCTGTGTGTATGTGTCCTGTATTGCTGTATCCTGTCACCCTCCATTATATCTCTGGGAGCACTGTTACCCCCTCACCTCCCCAATCATATGCCTGTACTTCCTGTGTGTATGTGTCCTGTATTGCTGTATCCTGTCACCCTCCATTATATCTCTGGGAGCACTGTTACCACCTCACCTCCCCAATCATATGCCTGTACTTCCTGTGTGTGTGTGTCCTGTATTGCTGTATCCTGTCACCCTCCATTATATCTCTGGGAGCACTGTTACCCCCTCACCTCCCCAATCATATGCCTGTACTTCCTGTGTGTATGTGTCCTGTATTGCTGTATCCTGTCACCCTCCATTATATCTCTGGGAGCACTGTTACCCTCTCACCTCCCCAATCATATGCCTGTACTTCCTGTGTGTATGTGTCCTGTATTGCTGTATCCTGTCACCCTCCATTATATCTCTGGGAGCACTGTTACCCCGTCACCTCACCAATCATATGCCTGTACCTCCTGTGTGTGTCCTGTATTGCTGTATCCTGACACCCTCCATTATATCTCTGGGAGCACTGTTACCCTCTCACCTCCCCAATCATATGCCTGTACTTCCTGTGTGTATGTGTCCTGTATTGCTGTATCCTGTCACCCTCCATTATATATCTGGGAGCACTGTTACCCTCTCACCTCCCCAATCATATGCCTGTACCTCCTGTGTGTGTCCTGTATTGCTGTATCCTGTCACCCTCCATTATATCTCTGGGAGCACTGTTACCCTCTCACCTCCCCAATCATATGCCTGTACTTCCTGTGTGTGTCCTGTATTGCTGTATCCTGTCACCCTCCATTATATATCTGGGAGCACTGTTACCCCCTCACCTCCCCAATCATATGCCTGTACTTCCTGTGTGTGTGTGTCCTGTATTGCTGTATCCTGTCACCCTCCATTATATCTCTGGGAGCACTGTTACCCCCTCACCTCCCCAATCATATGCCTGTACTTCCTGTGTGTGTCCTGTATTGCTGTATCCTGTCACCCTCCATTATATCTCTGGGAGCACTGTTACCCTCTCACCTCCCCAATCATATGCCTGTACTTCCTGTGTGTATGTGTCCTGTATTGCTGTATCCTGTCACCCTCCATTATATATCTGGGAGCACTGTTACCCTCTCACCTCCCCAATCATATGCCTGTACCTCCTGTGTGTGTCCTGTATTGCTGTATCCTGTCACCCTCCATTATATCTCTGGGAGCACTGTTACCCTCTCACCTCCCCAATCATATGCCTGTACTTCCTGTGTGTGTCCTGTATTGCTGTATCCTGTCACCCTCCATTATATATCTGGGAGCACTGTTACCCCCTCACCTCCCCAATCATATGCCTGTACTTCCTGTGTGTGTGTGTCCTGTATTGCTGTATCCTGTCACCCTCCATTATATCTCTGGGAGCACTGTTACCCCCTCACCTCCCCAATCATATGCCTGTACTTCCTGTGTGTGTCCTGTATTGCTGTATCCTGTCACCCTCCATTATATCTCTGGGAGCACTGTTACCCTCTCACCTCCCCAATCATATGCCTGTACTTCCTGTGTGTGTCCTGTATTGCTGTATCCTGTCACCCTCCATTATATCTCTGGGAGCACTGTTACCCCCTCACCTCCCCAATCATATGCCTGTACTTCCTGTGTGTATGTGTCCTGTATTGCTGTATCCTGTCACCCTCCATTATATCTCTGGGAGCACTGTTACCCCCTCACCTCCCCAATCATATGCCTGTACTTCCTGTGTGTATGTGTCCTGTATTGCTGTATCCTGTCACCCTCCATTATATCTCTGGGAGCACTGTTACCCTCTCACCTCCCCAATCATATGCCTGTACTTCCTGTGTGTATGTGTCCTGTATTGCTGTATCCTGTCACCCTCCATTATATCTCTGGGAGCACTGTTACCCCCTCACCTCCCCAATCATATGCCTGTACTTCCTGTGTGTGTCCTGTATTGCTGTATCCTGTCACCCTCCATTATATCTCTGGGAGCACTGTTACCCCCTCACCTCCCCAATCATATGCCTGTACTTCCTGTGTGTGTCCTGTATTGCTGTATCCTGTCACCCTCCATTATATCTCTGGGAGCACTGTTACCCCCTCACCTCCCCAATCATATGCCTGTACTTCCTGTGTGTGTCCTGTATTGCTGTATCCTGTCACCCTCCATTATATCTCTGGGAGCACTGTTACCCTCTCACCTCCCCAATCATATGCCTGTACTTCCTGTGTGTGTCCTGTATTGCTGTATCCTGTCACCCTCCATTATATCTCTGGGAGCACTGTTACCCGCTCACCTCCCCAATCATATGCCTGTACTTCCTGTGTGTATGTGTCCTGTATTGCTGTATCCTGTCACCCTCCATTATATCTCTGGGAGCACTGTTACCCCCTCACCTCCCCAATCATACGCCTGTACTTCCTGTGTGTGTCCTGTATTGCTGTATCCTGTCACCCTCCATTATATCTCTGGGAGCACTGTTACCCTCTCACCTCCCCAATCATATGCCTGTACTTCCTGTGTGTATGTGTCCTGTATTGCTGTATCCTGTCACCCTCTATTATATCTCTGGGAGCACTGTTACCCCCTCACCTCCCCAATCATATGCCTGTACTTCCTCTGTGTGTCCTGTATTGCTGTATCCTGTCACCCTCTATTATATCTCTGGAAGCACTGTTACCCCCTCACCTCCCCAATCATATGCCTGTACTTCCTGTGTGTGTCCTGTATTGCTGTATCCTGTCACCCTCTATTATATCTCTGGAAGCACTGTTACCCCCTCACCTCCCCAATCATATGCCTGTACTTCCTGTGTGTATGTGTCCTGTATTGCTGTATCCTGTCACCCTCCATTATATCTCTGGGAGCACTGTTACCCCCTCACCTCCCCAATCATATGCCTGTACTTCCTGTGTGTATGTGTCCTGTATTGCTGTATCCTGTCACCCTCCATTATATCTCTGGGAGCACTGTTACCCTCTCACCTCCCCAATCATATGCCTGTACTTCCTGTGTGTGTATGTGTCCTGTATTTCTGTATCCTGTCACCCTTCATTATATCTCTGGGAGCACTGTTATCCCCTCACCTCCCCAATCATATGCCTGTACTTCCTGTGTGTGCCCTGTATTGCTGTATCCTGTCACCCTCCATTATATCTCTGGGAGCACTGTTACCCCCTCACCTCCCCAATCATATGCCTGTACTTCCTGTGTGTGTCCTGTATTGCTGTATCCTGTCACCCTCCATTATATCTCTGGGAGCACTGTTATCCCCTCACCTCCCCAATCATATGCCTGTACTTCCTGTGTGTATGTGTCCTGTATTGCTGTATCCTGTCACCCTCCATTATATCTCTGGGAGCACTGTTATCCCCTCACCTCCCCAATCATATGCCTGTACTTCCTGTGTGTATGTGCCCTGTATTGCTGTATCCTGTCACCCTCCATTATATCTCTGGGAGCACTGTTACCCCCTCACCTCCCCAATCATATGCCTGTACTTCCTGTGTGTATGTGTCCTGTATTGCTGTATCCTGTCACCCTCCATTATATCTCTGGGAGCACTGTTATCCCCTCACCTCCCCAATCATATGCCTGTACTTCCTGTGTGTGCGTGTCCTGTATTGCTGTATCCTGTCACCCTCCATTATATCTCTGGGAGCACTGTTACCCTCTCACCTCCCCAATCATATGCCTGTACCTCCTGTGTGTGTCCTGTATTGCTGTATCCTGTCACCCTCCATTATATCTCTGGGAGCACTGTTACCCTCTCACCTCCCCAATCATATGCCTGTACTTCCTGTGTGTATGTGTCCTGTATTGCTGTATCCTGTCACCCTCCATTATATCTCTGGGAGCACTGTTACCCCCTCACCTCCCCAATCATATGCCTGTACTTCCTGTGTGTATGTGTCCTGTATTGCTGTATCCTGTCACCCTCCATTATATCTCTGGAAGCACTGTTACCCCCTCACCTCCCCAATCATATGCCTGTACTTCCTGTGTGTGTCCTGTATTGCTGTATCCTGTCACCCTCCATTATATCTCTGGGAGCACTGTTACCCTCTCACCTCCCCAATCATATGCCTGTACTTCCTGTGTGTATGTGTCCTGTATTGCTGTATCCTGTCACCCTCCATTATATCTCTGGGAGCACTGTTACCCCCTCACCTCCCCAATCATATGCCTGTACTTCCTGTGTATGTGTCCTGTATTGCTGTATCCTGTCACCCCCCATTATATCTCTGGGAGCACTGTTACCCCCTTACCTCCCCAATCATATGCCTGTACTTCCTGTGTGTATGTGTCCTGTATTGCTGTATCCTGTCACCCTCCATTATATCTCTGGGAGCACTGTTATCCCCTCACCTCCCCAATCATATGCCTGTACTTCCTGTGTGTGCGTGTCCTGTATTGCTGTATCCTGTCACCCTCCATTATATCTCTGGGAGCACTGTTACCCTCTCACCTCCCCAATCATATGCCTGTACCTCCTGTGTGTGTCCTGTATTGCTGTATCCTGTCACCCTCCATTATATCTCTGGGAGCACTGTTACCCTCTCACCTCCCCAATCATATGCCTGTACTTCCTGTGTGTATGTGTCCTGTATTGCTGTATCCTGTCACCCTCCATTATATCTCTGGGAGCACTGTTACCCTCTCACCTCCCCAATCATATGCCTGTACTTCCTGTGTGTATGTGTCCTGTATTGCTGTATCCTGTCACCCTCCATTATATCTCTGGGAGCACTGTTACCCCCTCACCTCCCCAATCATATGCCTGTACCTCCTGTGTGTATGTGTCCTGTATTGCTGTATCCTGTCACCCTCCATTATATCTCTGGGAGCACTGTTACCCCCTCACCTCCCCAATCATATGCCTGTACTTCCTGTGTGTGTCCTGTATTGCTGTATCCTGTCACCCTCCATTATATCTCTGGGAGCACTGTTACCCTCTCACCTCCCCAATCATATGCCTGTACTTCCTGTGTGTATGTGTCCTGTATTGCTGTATCCTGTCACCCTCCATTATATCTCTGGGAGCACTGTTACCCCCTCACCTCCCCAATCATATGCCTGTACTTCCTGTGTGTGTCCTGTATTGCTGTATCCTGTCACCCTCCATTATATCTCTGGGAGCACTGTTATCCCCTCACCTCCCCAATCATATGCCTGTACTTCCTGTGTGTATGTGTCCTGTATTGCTGTATCCTGTCACCCTCCATTATATCTCTGGGAGCACTGTTACCCCCTCACCTCCCCAATCATATGCCTGTACTTCCTGTGTGTGTGCCCTGTATTGCTGTATCCGGTCACCCTCCATTATATCTCTGGGAGCACTGTTACCCCCTCACCTCCCCAATCATATGCCTGTACCTCCTGTGTGTATGTGTCCTGTATTGCTGTATCCTGTCACCCTCCATTATATCTCTGGGAGCACTGTTACCCCCTCACCTCCCCAATCATATGCCTGTACTTCCTGTGTGTGTGCCCTGTATTGCTGTATCCGGTCACCCTCCATTATATCTCTGGGAGCACTGTTACCCCCTCACCTCCCCAATCATATGCCTGTACCTCCTGTGTGTATGTGTCCTGTATTGCTGTATCCTGTCACCCTCCATTATATCTCTGGGAGCACTGTTACCCCCTCACCTCCCCAATCATATGCCTGTACTTCCTGTGTGTGTGCCCTGTATTGCTGTATCCGGTCACCCTCCATTATATCTCTGGGAGCACTGTTACCCCCTCACCTCCCCAATCATATGCCTGTACTTCCTGTGTGTATGTGTCCTGTATTGCTGTATCCTGTCACCCTCCATTATATCTCTGGGAGCACTGTTACCCCCTCACCTCCCCAATCATATGCCTGTACTTCCTGTGTGTATGTGCCCTGTATTGCTGTATCCTGTCACCCCCCCATTATATCTCTGGGAGCACTGTTACCCCCTCACCTCCCCAATCATATGCCTGTACTTCCTGTGTGTGTCCTGTATTGCTGTATCCTGTCACCCTCCATTATATCTCTGGGAGCACTATTACCCTCTCACCTCCCCAATCATATGCCTGTACTTCCTGTGTGTGTCCTGTATTGCTGTATCCTGTCACCCTCTATTATATCTCTGGGAGCACTGTTACCCCCTCACCTCCCCAATCATATGCCTGTACTTCCTGTGTGTGTCCTGTATTGCTGTATCCTGTCACCCCCCCATTATATCTCTGGGAGCACTGTTACCCCCTCACCTCCCCAATCATATGCCTGTACCTCCTGTGTGTGTCCTGTATTGCTGTATCCTGTCACCCTCCATTATATCTCTGGGAGCACTGTTACCCCCTCACCTCCCCAATCATATGCCTGTACTTCCTGTGTGTGTATGTGTCCTGTATTGCTGTATCCTGTCACCCTCCATTATATCTCTGGGAGCACTGTTATCCCCTCACCTCCCCAATCATATGCCTGTACTTCCTGTGTGTATGTGTCCTGTATTGCTGTATCCTGTCACCCTCCATTATATCTCTGGGAGCACTGTTACCCTCTCACCTCCCCAATCATATGCCTGTACTTCCTGTGTGTATGTGTCCTGTATTGCTGTATCCTGACACCCTCTATTATATCTCTGGGAGCACTGTTATCCCCTCACCTCCCCAATCATATGCCTGTACCTCCTGTGTGTGTCCTGTATTGCTGTATCCTGTCACCCTCCATTATATCTCTGGGAGCACTGTTACCCTCTCACCTCCCCAATCATATGCCTGTACTTCCTGTGTGTATGTGTCCTGTATTGCTGTATCCTGTCACCCTCCATTATATCTCTGGGAGCACTGTTACCCTCTCACCTCCCCAATCATATGCCTGTACTTCCTGTGTGTGTCCTGTATTGCTGTATCCTGTCACCCTCCATTATATCTCTGGGAGCACTGTTACCCTCTCACCTCCCCAATCATATGCCTGTACTTCCTGTGTGTATGTGTCCTGTATTGCTGTATCCTGTCACCCTCCATTATATCTCTGGGAGCACTGTTACCCCCTCACCTCCCCAATCATATGCCTGTACCTCCTGTGTGTATGTGTCCTGTATTGCTGTATCCTGTCACCCTCCATTATATCTCTGGGAGCACTGTTACCCCCTCACCTCCCCAATCATATGCCTGTACTTCCTGTGTGTGTCCTGTATTGCTGTATCCTGTCACCCTCCATTATATCTCTGGGAGCACTGTTACCCCCTCACCTCCCCAATCATATGCCTGTACTTCCTGTGTGTATGTGTCCTGTATTGCTGTATCCTGTCACCCTCCATTATATCTCTGGGAGCACTGTTATCCCCTCACCTCCCCAATCATATGCCTGTACTTCCTGTGTGTATGTGTCCTGTATTGCTGTATCCTGTCACCCTCCATTATATCTCTGGGAGCACTGTTACCCCCTCACCTCCCCAATCATATGCCTGTACTTCCTGTGTGTGTCCTGTATTGCTGTATCCTGTCACCCTCCATTATATCTCTGGGAGCACTGTTACCCCCTCACCTCCCCAATCATATGCCTGTACTTCCTGTGTGTATGTGTCCTGTATTGCTGTATCCTGTCACCCTCCATTATATCTCTGGGAGCACTGTTACCCTCTCACCTCCCCAATCATATGCCTGTACTTCCTGTGTGTGTCCTGTATTGCTGTATCCTGTCACCCTCCATTATATCTCTGGGAGCACTGTTATCCCCTCACCTCCCCAATCATATGCCTGTACTTCCTGTGTGTATGTGTCCTGTATTGCTGTATCCTGTCACCCTCCATTATATCTCTGGGAGCACTGTTACCCCCTCACCTCCCCAATCATATGCCTGTACTTCCTGTATGTGTCCTGTATTGCTGTATCCTGTCACCCTCCATTATATCTCTGGGAGCACTGTTACCCTCTCACCTCCCCAATCATATGCCTGTACCTCCTGTGTGTATGTGTCCTGTATTGCTGTATCCTGTCACCCTCCATTATATCTCTGGGAGCACTGTTACCCCCTCACCTCCCCAATCATATGCCTGTACTTCCTGTGTGTGTCCTGTATTGCTGTATCCTGTCACCCCCCCATTATATCTCTGGGAGCACTGTTACCCCCTCACCTCCCCAATCATATGCCTGTACCTCCTGTGTGTGTCCTGTATTGCTGTATCCTGTCACCCTCCATTATATCTCTGGGAGCACTGTTACCCCCTCACCTCCCCAATCATATGCCTGTACTTCCTGTGTGTGTGTGTGTCCTGTATTGCTGTATCCTGTCACTCTCCATTATATCTCTGGGAGCACTGTTACCCTCTCACCTCCCCAATCATATGCCTGTACTTCCTGTGTGTATGTGTCCTGTATTGCTGTATCCTGTCACCCTCCATTATATCTCTGGGAGCACTGTTACCCTCTCACCTCCCCAATCATATGCCTGTACTTCCTGTGTGTGTGTGTCCTGTATTGCTGTATCCTGTCACCCTCCATTATATCTCTGGGAGCACTGTTACCCTCTCACCTCCCCAATCATATGCCTGTACCTCCTGTGTGTGTCCTGTATTGCTGTATCCTGTCACCCTCTATTATATCTCTGGGAGCACTGTTACCCCCTCACCTCCCCAATCATATGCCTGTACTTCCTGTGTGTGTGTGTCCTGTATTGCTGTATCCTGTCACCCTCCATTATATCTCTGGGAGCACTGTTACCCCTCAGCCCCTAATTGTGTGCCCTAGTCACCTGCTGGACCACTCTCTGCAAGCTGTGGCATCCCTCGTGGCACTGGGAGACAGTCCTCTCTGGCATACTGTCCACAGTCAGCCCATTACTCTGCTCCCGGAAGTTGAGAACAATCTGCAGAATAACGGAAAAGTCAATAAACAGCCGCATGGTGTAAATGGAGACAATACTGATCTCTGCGGCCCGCTACAGAAAGTGATCAGGAGTCCTGAGTAAAAGGGTTACCCCCAGACTGAACAGCTCATTGCGTTCTAGCCCTGCAGTGCATATCACAGTGCAGAGCTTTGTGCATCACTGAGCCCCATGTGACGTAATGTGGGGTGAGAGGTCACCCATGTGCTCAGACTGACCATTACTGTAAGTGACCGTCACTGTGACCATGCCATGTAGAAGCCAGGACGTCTGTGATAGAGGCTCTGCTGATGCGGAAGATGCCAGGTCACTGTATATGGAAACCTCATCATTAGAAGTCTATGGAAAGTGTCACATTAGGGTATTAAATGAGTGACCTATAATAAGCCGAGAAAGGAGCTAAACTGCCCCACCCACACATTCAGGCCCTGCCCCTCAATGCAGCCTACTCTGAGACCATTCTAGAGATTACCGCACTGTGGATTGGATACAGCATGCAATACTAAAACCAGACATAACATATAATGTACAATTCTGGCTCTCGCTGGACAATGCTCCCACCGTGCTCACCTGGCTGGCCCCAGACTGGAGGTGGTGCACTGCGGGGGGGCACTCAGACACACGTGTCCCGTGCTCGGCACAGGAGACTCTGGTTCCTGGAGACTCCTCTGTGTCCAGGACCTGCAGCAATATATAGTAAAGCGTAGACATCAATAACAGCAGCCGGGGCAGAAACAAAGAGTGATCCCCATATCACACAGGACAGGCCCCAACATCTGCAGAGTATTACACGCTATTTATTAATACTGTACAAGACATCACACCTAGCGCTACGGTAATCAGCCATCCCCAGCCAGGGCCTCGCCAAATACTATCCCGCTGTACGGCCTAACAACGCCAGATCCCGGGGCTCATTCAGCGGGTAGACCAAGCTTACCGCACCTATACTTACCCATATAAAACTCAGAGACAGCAGGGGATAAGGCGTTCTTATACGCAGGCTGCACCCTCTAATGCAGAGGTAACCGTGGCGCTAACACAGGAGTGATTACATCATAACCACACAGTAAAGCGCGAACGCTCCGTTTATGAAGCGCGATAACATTACGCTGGCCAATCCGGCAGCTTGTCGCACAGGTAATTATGTGCAATGTCTGATGTTATAATTAGATATTTACGCCACAACAAGGAGACCATTACCTGTGTAGTCCTAGAGGTCTGGGAGACGGAGCGGCTACTAGGGGAGTGTGAAGCTGCCGAGGACGGGGTCTGCTTCCCCTGGGGCCCCGGTAACACGCCATCAGCCTGTAATCAGAGATTGGGAGTAAATAGTACACATCACTATGCACATGGCTCCTGCAGACATGCCAGTCTCAGTGTGCAAGCAGCCGACCTGCAGCTTCTACCCCAGCGGCGGGAGGCATGGAGAGAGGTGGGGGGTTGGGGGGGTCACAGAGTCACCGTGGTCTCTGCTAGGGGAGAGCAGAGCAGTGATCCGGAGCAGGGACGTCTAGAACGGACATGAAGGAGGAAAGATGGCCGGCCAGGGGTTGCTATGGAAACGGGGGCTCGCTGGGCAGAAGCAATCAGCAGGGAGGGGGTAACATGAAATCCTCTCACTATGATTTATGATGTGAGTAGATGGACGTGTTCCCAGCATCAGTGTATCAGGGGGAAACAGGCTAAGCCTCAGAGTAATATAATACAGTCAGGCGTTGCCAGGAGAGATTTCCATCACTTACAGGGTTCTAGATCCGTATGCATCAGGGCTCTCTTTCCTTATTATTATTCTGAAGTTATTATTACAGTATATATGGTTTCTTTATAACATTCCACGTTGCAGAATGCTCCATCTGCTTCAGGAGCAATCCGTGTCATTTTCTGGGCGGAGTTTCTATATCACAGACGTTGCCGTCATCCGGCAACAGCGCAGTAGCGATAAGGCCGCCGGCAGGGGTACGATTCGCCCGCCTCGCAATTCAGTGCGCTCATGAAATGTCCCATCAGCGTAAACGCTACGTCCAGGAGCCTTCATGTTATAGGGGCAAGAAAATGAGGCCTTATATATCACGGGATGCGGTCATTTTACCTACAATCACAATACCAACAACCATTGACCGACGGTCAAAATCCTGACATTTATAATGTCGACAGGTCAAAAAGTCGATATGAGTTTTTCATTGAAACCGACTTGTTAGGTCTTAACCATCCCAGTGGACATGGAGGGGGAATATAATAGTGTGCCGAGCGCAGCGAGGTACCGTGCCCGAAACATGGGGAGCGCAGCGAGCCATGCGAGGGGATAGAGTACACTTATACGGTGACCATGTCGACATACACACAAAAAAAACCCACAAAAACCTGTGTCGGCATTTTGACCTGTCGGCATTTTAAATGTCAGTATTTTGACCTTGTTGGTATTTTAAGTGTCGGTATTTTGATTGCAGGCATTTCATACTGAACCCTATATCACCCCGCCACCATGTGGTATTTTAAGAGCAATTTACATTGTAAAATCACTTGGGCAATAAAAACAAAAATGGCGCCCGCCTAGGTGTAACCTCTGCCGTCATCCCTCTCGCTGCCCAGCGTCATTTCACTGACTTTAATCAAGCAACAGTGTCGCTCATTTTTCAAATTAGGAGTCCATTTTTTTTAATATATTTATTTATTTCAAATGACGCTGAAGTGAGTGGACGGCGATGTCCGTGTGACCTGTGGTCAGGGTATTATATCATTCTTAAGAATAATTTGGTTTCCTAAATAAAGACGTACATAAGGGCTAATTCAAATTGGATCGCAAATCGCGATCCATCCAAATTTTTTACGATCGCCCCGCGGGCGCATGTGCAGCGAATGTGCAGGGGGCCGCAGAAAATGCGATCACCTCTGCCTGTCAATCAGGCAGAGGCGGTCGCGGGGCGGGCAATGCTACGTTTCCAGGGAGGAGACGGAGCGTTGCGGGGGCGAACGGAGGTGGAGTTGGCCGAATGGGGGCGTGATCACGGCAGCTGCGTGACGTCACACGCAGCCGCCATGATCTGGGAGAAGGAGGCGGGTCTCCTGCGGGCGCAGCTAAGCTGCGCCGGCAGTGGGCATCCAGTATTTCTGCTAACAAGCAGAAATTGCGATCACTCACAATTTCTGCTTGTTGAGGGGGGGGACTCTGGTCAGCATTCTGGGCGCCCCCCCTTCACATGCTAGGAAAAGGATAGCAAGTTCTGATTAGCAGCATCTGCCATCCTTACTGAATTAGCCCCATAATCTTTATTCTTTTGCACAATGGGGAGGAGCTGAAATTGGAGTAACGGTTTTGCAGTCTCCTTATTAACACAAATGCGTGTTGTACATAGGAGAATTCCCACATAAGGGGATGACGCAATGATTCGCCAATGACGCTGTAATGTCTTCTAGTCACCGGGCCTGTGAGAGGAGTCATGTGATGTATATGATGGAGGAAATACCCCAGTACAAGTCAAACTGTGGGGCCCATTTATCATTGATCGCATCCGCAATGTGATCTGGGCAATGAATGTATCACCAAGTACAGGGGCTCCAAGAGGAGCTAGTCCCTGCGATGTGCCGAATATGGTGCCAGGGCTCGTGCCCACGAGCGGTCACGCTGACCACCATGCACAGCGGCCATTTCCTTTGGAGGGTTCCTAGTGAACCCTGACGGAACTACAGCCCCGATCTATAGGCTACAACGGGCTACCGCTATCTGAAGATGGTGATCGCTGCGGGGGCCAATCTCTGATATCCTTCGCATTCCGGATACCAGAAAATCTGGCAGCATCGCAACCCCTCATAGAAACCTATGGGCAACGCAGCTGCCGCAGGAATGGCGGGATTGCAGCAGTTATCAGAGACATCTGCCGCGCTCCCTCCTTCATACGTTATAGCAACACTTAATATTTGCAGCTAACCCCCCAATATGGGAGTTTTCAGGGAAATCGCAGCAAACATTGGTTAATAAATGGCCCCATAAGCAGTAAAAGGCAAGGGAACAGAGAGAGGCAGACATAGGGGGTAGCGCAGCGTGGATGGCTTTATAAGATCCTTCTGATTTACTTTCCTGCCACAACATTCTGCCTGTGAAGTGACCTTTCCTGGCCTAAATCAGTTCTAGGTGTTGATTAGATAGAGTGCCATAATTAACCAGTGACTGAGCATGCGGGCCAGACTTCTACAGAATTATGGCATAGTGCAGGAAGCAAGGTCTGAATATAGCGGAAGCTGCCCTTTCTCACCTGAGCTTCGTCCTCCAGGGCCTTGTCCTGTGGGCTACATGGAAAGAGAGTGGGCTCTGCTCCCTGCCGCAGCCTGCACTCCCCCGCCGGGCTCCTCTCTAAAGCATCATCCTCAAAGTGCAGAGAGCAGACGAAGTACTTCCCCGAGCTGCCCTGCTCTATATCCCTCTGGAGCTGAGTGCGCTCCTGTCCGGAGGCTCCGCACAGACCGGCCCATCGCTCCGCAGCCTCCGCCTGTGCCGGGAAGGGGTAGAAAGTGACTGCGCTGCCCACCCTCTCTGAGCCATTCCTGCAGCCACTGGCAGAGCACCGCGGCATCATGACCCTGAAGAAACAGAGCGGTATGGGAACATAATTATTACAGCACATCACCTATTAATGACACATCCCTCCCTTACAGATGCAAAAATATATCTGTATACTTTATTGAGGAAACACAACTATGCAAGAACATAAGATCATCATGAAAGTGGACGCAGGAAAAGTCTCAAGAATTACCCGGCGGTGACACTGGACGGAGCACCAACCCTGGAGCACAGACACTGCCCTCAGCGCAACACTTGTACGGGACAGAGACCGCACACTTGAGGTTTAGACACGAGTTTCCGTGGATCTGCCGGACGATACAGGACAGCATTTGCTATTTTCATGCACGCATTGCGGCTGCAGATGCCCCTCCTTTGCGTGCAGCGCTGAATAAGCCCCAAAGAGGCTCCCTCATCACAGAGTGCAATTAGATAAAGTCTTCCCTCTAATAGTCCCTCTGGAGCAGCAGGTATAAACCCGAGCCCTGGGGCGCAGTACATCTATAGGGCTCCTACATAATGGTGGCACAGAGTATTCCTCCTGTCCCTGGATCATTACAACTACACCTCCTAAATGCGGAACAGAACAAATGGGGAGTCTCCTTCAGCCACAACACCTTTGCATGAATGAGGTTACCCAGAACTACAGATCATGCCGCAAAAACAACTGCAGCCGCACACGCAGAGCCGACCGTACAGACCGGTATCACACATGGAAAACACGTGGCCTGGTTCAGCATCGTGTGGACTGCAATATTTCCCCACAGCGAGAGAAGCCTCAGATTGTCCTCGCCCTCCCCACGGGTGTCACACGCTAAAGGTGCGTACACACTAGACGATGCGCTCCGTGAGCGATATTGTTGAACGATTTCCCCAGAACATCCCGGAGTCCCTGACAAACGATACTGAACGTACACACTGAGCGATTTCTTACAAACGACCAGCGATATAAAGGAGGCATCCGATACTAGGGTTTGTCAGCTACTGGGTAGGACTTTCATAGGGGTCACCCGTAGCGTAGACACAAACATACTGGGGTACATGGACTACGGTTTGGACTCATCGTTTTAAACCAGTAATAGGAATAAACCCTAAACCAACGGCATCTGTCCCCCTCCCCCTCTTATCACGTCTCAGGCTGCAGGGTGATACTAGAGGAGTCTCGGACCCCCTACCTGCTCGTCACACTGATACGAGGCACAGTAGGACACCTGTCAGCCATGATAAACGCAGTACAATGGGGGTGGAGAGAGATCTTCCTGATACCAGTCAGTACAGGCTGATTGTGTACACAGATGAGTTGTGGGTTCCAGAGCTTACAATCTGCAACAAATGGACAATCCCAAAGAACAACACATAACAGGCAGGATTCCTGTCACACGCAGATAATACAGGGAAAATGCTGCGTCCTGTATTATGTCACCAACGCCATAAAGGGTCATAAAGGGTCATTTTAATGGTGGAGACTGTGTGAGGCGGAGCTCCAGACCGACCGGCACTAATGCGAGAGCGCAGAGTCACCCACGACACGAAGGAGAGGGCGCAGAATCACAGATGACTGATTTTGGGGTGCTGTCAGCAGGAGGGGGCAGATACTAGGGTGCTGTCAGCAGGAGGGGGGCAGACACTGGGGTGCTGTCAGCAGGAGGGGGGCAGATACTGGGGTGCTGTCAGCAGGAGGAGGCAGATACTGGGGTGCTGTCAGCAGGAGGGGGGCAGACACTGGGGTGCTGTCAGCAGGAGGGGGGCAGACACTGGGGTGCTGTCAGCAGGAGGGGGCAGATACTGGGGTGCTGTCAGCAGGAAGGGGGCAGACACTGGGGTGCTGTCAGCAGGAGGGGGCAGATACTGGGGTGCTGTCAGCAGGAGGGGGCAGACACTGGGGTGCTGTCAGCAGGAGGAGGCAGATATTGGGGTGCTGTCAGCAGGAGGGGGGCAGATACTAGGGTGCTGTCAGCAGGAGGGGGGCAGATACTGGGGTGCTGTCAGCAGGAGGGGGGGCAGATACTGGGGTGCTGTCAGCAGGAGGGGGGGCAGATACTGGGGTGCTGTCAGCAGGAGGGGGCAGATACTGGGGTGCTGTCAGCAGGAGGGGGGGCAGATACTGGGGTGCTGTCAGCAGGAGGGGGCAGATACTGGGGTGCTGTCAGGTACAGGATGGGTATTGGGAGGAGCAGAGGCCCAGGTAATGGATGTTGCTGTGCTGTCAGCAGGAGGGGGCAGATACTGGGGTGCTGTCAGCAGGAAGAGGCAGATACTGGGGTGCTGTCAGCAGGAGGGAGCAGATACTGGGGTGCTGTCAGCAGGAAGAGGCAGATACTGGGGTGCTGTCAGCAGGAGGGGGGCAGATACTGGGGTGCTGTCAGCAGGAGGAGGCAGATACTGGGGTGCTGTCAGCAGGAGGGGGGGGCAGATACTGGGGTGCTGTCAGCAGGAGGGGGGCAGATACTGGGGTGCTGTCAGCAGGAGGGGGGCAGATACTGGGGTGCTGTCAGCAGGAGGGGGGCAGATACTGGGGTGCTGTCAGCAGGAGGGGGCAGATACTGGGGTGCTGTCAGCAGGAGGAGGCAGATACTGGGGTGCTGTCAGCAGGAGGGGGGCAGATACTGGGGTGCTGTCAGCAGGAGGGGGCAGATACTGGGGTGCTGTCAGGTACAGGATGGGTATTGGGAGGAGTAGAGGCCCAGGTAATGGATGTTGCTGTGCTGTCAGCAGGAGGGGGCAGATACTGGGGTGCTGTCAGGTACAGGATGGGTAGTAGGAGGAGCAGAGGCCCAGGTAATGGATGTTGCTGTGCTGTCAGCAGGAGGGGGGCAGATACTGGGGTGCTGTCAGGTACAGGATGGGTAGTAGGAGCAGAGGCCCAGGTGATGGATGTTGGGGTGCTGACAGCAGGAGGGGGCAGATACTGGGGTGCTGTCAGGTACAGGATGGGTATTGGGAGGAGTAGAGGGCCAGGTAACGGATGTTGCTGTGCTGTCAGCAGGAGGGGGCAGATACTGGGGTGCTGTCAGGTACAGGATGGGTATTGGGAGGAGTAGAGGGCCAGGTAATGGATGTTGCTGTGCTGTCAGCAGGAGGGGGCAGATACTGGGGTGCTGTCAGGTACAGGATGGGTAGTAGGAGGAGCAGAGGCCCAGGTGATGGATGTTGGGGTGCTGACAGCAGGAGGGGGCAGATACTGGGGTGCTGTCAGGTACAGGATGGGTATTGGGAGGAGTAGAGGCCCAGGTAATGGATGTTGCTGTGCTGTCAGCAGGAGGGGGCAGATACTGGGGTGCTGTCAGGTACAGGATGGGTAGTAGGAGGAGCAGAGGCCCAGGTGATGGATGTTGGGGTGCTGACAGCAGGAGGGGGCAGATACTGGAGTGCTGTCAGGTACAGGGTGGGCAGTGGGAGGAGCAGATACCCAGGTGATAGATGTTGGGGTGCTGTCAGCAGGAAGGGGGCAGATACTGGGGTGATGTCAGCAGGAGGGGGGGGGGGCAGATACTGGGGTGCTGTCAGCAGGAGGGGGGCAGATACTGGGGTGATGTCAGCAGGAGGGGGGGGGCAGATACTGGGGTGCTGGCAGCAGGAGGGGGCAGATACTGGGGTGCTGTCAGCAGGAGGGGGGCAGATACTGGGGTGATGTCAGCAGGAGGGGTGGGGCAGATACTGGGGTGCTGTCAGCAGGAGGGGGGCAGATACTGGGGTGATGTCAGCAGGAGGGGGGGGCAGATACTGGGGTGCTGTCAGCAGGAGGGGGGCAGATACTGGGGTGATGTCAGCAGGAGGGGGGGGGCAGATACTGGGGTGCTGTCAGCAGGAGGGGGCAGATACTGGGGTGCTGTCAGGTACAGGATGGGTAGTGGGAGGAGCAGAGGCCCAGGTAATGGATGTTACTGTGCTGCCAGCGGGAGGAGGTAGATGTTGGGGTACCGGCCCCCGGGGGACACCTACCTCGCTCAGACATGCTGCCTCCAGCGCTCGGGGCGGCCCGGCTCGGGGTGTCCGTCCTTTTGTCTCTGCTGCCCGGGCCTGGGAATGGTGGGGAGGGTGAGGAGGACACAGGAAGTGGGAGGAGAGAGGGGAGAAGGCCGGCAGAGGGGCAGACACACACCTCACACCCAGCCCCCAATCACCAGCCTCCCAGCGCACGGATCATTCCCCACCATTCCAGGCCCGGGGGGCTGCCAGGAGAGGGGGGCGAGCGGCCGCAATGCATCGCTGGGAGCTGTAGTTCCCGGGCTGCAGGAGCTGCAGGAAGAGAGACGCGGGGTAACTACAACTCCCGTCATCCCCTGCGCCGCGCTCTGCCTGATTGTGCAGCACTCTGATACAGAGGAGCAGCTTCTGGCCCGGGTGTCAGAGGCAGTCACAGCTGGGCACAGGGGCATCTCCTGGGTGTCAGAGGCAGTCACAGCTGGGCACAGGGGCATCTCCTGGGTGTCAGAGGCAGTCACAGCTGGGCACAGGGGCATCTCCTGGGTGTCAGAGGCGGTCACAGCTGGGCACAGGGGCATCTCCTGGGTGTCGGAGGCAGATACAGCTGGGCACATGGGCATCTCCTGGGTGTCAGGCAGTCACAGCGGGCACAGGGGCATCTCCTGGGTGTCAGAGGCAGTCACAGCTGGGCACAGGGGCATCTCCTGGGTGTCAGAGGCGGTCACAGCTGGGCACAGGGGCATCTCCTGGGTGTCGGAGGCAGATACAGCTGGGCACAGGGGCAGCTCCTGGGTGTCAGGCAGTCACAGCGGGCACAGGGGCATCTCCTGGGTGTCAGAGGCAGTCACAGCTGGGCACAGGGGCATCTCCTGGGTGTCAGAGGCGGTCACAGCTGGGCACAGGGGCATCTCCTGGGTGTCGGAGGCAGATACAGCTGGGCACATGGGCATCTCCTGGGTGTCAGGCAGTCACAGCGGGCACAGGGGCATCTCCTGGGTGTCAGAGGCAGTCACAGCTGGGCACAGGGGCATCTCCTGGGTGTCAGAGGTGGTCACAGCTGGGCACAGGGGCATCTCCTGGGTGTCGGAGGCAGATACAGCTGGGCACAGGGGCAGCTCCTGGGTGTCAGGCAGTCACAGCGGGCACAGGGGCATCTCCTGGGTGTCAGAGGCAGTCACAGCTGGGCACAGGGGCATCTCCTGGGTGTCAGAGGCGGTCACAGCTGGGCACAGGGGCATCTCCTGGGTGTCGGAGGCAGATACAGCTGGGCACAGGGGCAGCTCCTGGGTGTCAGAGGCAGTCACAGCTGGGCACAGGAGCAGCTCCTGGGTGTCAGAGGCGGTTACAGCTGGGCACAGGGGCATCTCCTGGGTGTCAGAGGCAGATACAGCTGGGCACAGGGGCATCTCCTGGGTGTCAGAGGCAGATACAGCTGGGCACAGGGGCATCTCCTGGGTGTCAGAGGCAGATACAGCTGGGCACAGGGGCAGCTCCTGGGTGTCGGAGGCGGTTACAGCAAGGCACAGGGGCAGCTCCTGGGTGTCGGAGGCAGATACAGCTGGGCACAGGGGCATCTCCTGGGTGTCAAAGGCAGTCACAGCTGGGCACAGGGGCAACTCCTGGGTGTCAGAGGCAGATACAGCTGGGCACAGGGGCAGCTCCCGGGTGTCAGAGGCAGATACAGCTGGGCACAGGGGCATCTCCTGGGTGTCGGAGGCAGATACAGCTGGGCACAGGGGCAGCTCCCGGGTGTCGGGCAGATACAGCTGGGCACAGGGGCTTCTCCTGGGTGTCAAAGGCAGTCACAGCTGGGCACAGGGGCAACTCCTGGGTGTCAGAGGCAGATACAGCTGGGTGTCAGAGGCAGATACAGCTGGGCACAGGGGCAGCTCCTGGGTGTCGGAGGCGGTTACAGCAGGGCACAAGGGCAGCTCCTGGGTGTCGGAGGCAGATACAGCTGGGCATAGGGGTAGCTCCTGGGTGTCAGAGGCAGATACAGCTGGGCACAGGGGCATCTCCTGGGTGTCAGAGGCAGATACAGCTGGGCACAGGGGCAGCTCCCGGGTGTCAGAGGCAGATACAGCAGGGACGGGGCAGCTCCTGGGTGTCAGAGGCAGATACAGCTGGGCACAGGGGCAGCTCCTGGGTGTCGGAGGCAGATACAGCTGGGCACAGGAGCATCTCCTGGGTGTCAGAGGCAGATACAGCTGGGCACAGGAGCATCTCCTGGGTGATAGAGGCAGATACAGCTGGGCACAGGGGCAACACCTGGGTGTCGGAGGCAGATACAGCTGGGCACAGGGGCAGCTCCCGGGTGTCAGAGGCAGATACAGCAGGGACGGGGCAACTCCTGGGTGTCAGAGGCAGATACAGCAGGGCACCGGGGCAGCTCCTGGGTGTCAGAGGCAGATACAGCTGGGCATAGGGGCATCTCCTGGGTGTCAGAGGCAGATACAGCTGGGCACAGGAGCATCTCCTGGGTGTCAGAGGCAGATACAGCTGGGCACAGGGGCAACTCCTGGGTGTCGGAGGCAGATACAGCTGGGCACAGGGGCAGCTCCCGGGTGTCAGAGGCAGATACAGCAGGGACGGGGCAACTCCTGGGTGTCAGAGGCAGATACAGCAGGGCACCGGGGCAGCTCCTGGGTGTCAGAGGCAGATACAGCTGGGCATAGGGGCATCTCCTGGGTGTCAGAGGCAGATACAGCTGGGCACAGGGGCATCTCCTGGGTGTCAGAGGCAGTCACAGCTGGGCACAGGGGCAGCTCCCGGGTGTCAGAGGCAGATACAGCTGGGCACAGGGGCAGCTCCCGGGTGTCAGAGGCAGATACAGCTGGGCACAGGGGCAGCTCCTGGGTGTCGGAGGCAGATACAGCTGGGCACAGGGGCAGCTCCTGGGTGTCGGAGGCAGATACAGCTGGGCACAGGGGCAGCTCCTGGGTGTCGGAGGCAGATACAGCTGGGCACAGGGGCAGCTCCCGGGTGTCGGAGGCAGATACAGCTGGGCACAGGGGCAGCTCCTGGGTGTCAGAGGCAGATACAGCTAGGCACCAGGGCAGCTCCTGGGTGTCGGAGGCAGATACAGCTGGGCACAGGGGCATCTCCTGGGTGTCGGAGGCAGATACAGCTGGGCACAGGGGCATCTCCTGGGTGTCGGAGGCAGATACAGCTGGGCACAGGGGCAGCTCCTGGGTGTCAGAGGCAGATACAGCTGGGAACAGGGGCAGCTCCTGGGTGTCAGAGGCAGATACAGCTGGGCACAGGGGCAGCTCCTGGGTGTCAGAGGCAGATACAGCTGGGCACAGGGGCAACTCCTGGGTGTCGGAGGCAGATACAGCTGGGCACAGGAGCATCTCCTGGGTGTCAGAGACAGATACAGCAGGGACGGGGCAACTCCTGGGTGTCGGAGGCAGATACAGCTGGGCACAGGGGCAGCTCCCGGGTGTCAGAGGCAGATACAGCTGGGCACAGGGGCAACTCCTGGGTGTCGGAGGCAGATACAGCTGGGCACAGGGGCAACTCCTGGGTGTCGGAGGCAGATACAGCTGGGCACAGGGGCATCTCCTGGGTGTCGGAGGCAGATACAGCTGGGAACAGGGGCATCTCCTGGGTGTCAGAGGCAGATACAGCAGGGACGGGGCAACTCCTGGGTGTCGGAGGCAGATACAGCTGGGCACAGGGGCAGCTCCTGGGTGTCAGAGGCAGATACAGCTGGGCACAGGGGCAACTCCTGGGTGTCGGAGGCAGATACAGCTGGGCACAGGGGCAACTCCTGGGTGTCGGAGGCAGATACAGCTGGGCACAGGGGCATCTCCTGGGTGTCGGAGGCAGATACAGCTGGGAACAGGGGCATCTCCTGGGTGTCGGAGGCAGATACAGCTGGGAACAGGGGCATCTCCTGGGTGTCGGAGGCAGATACAGCTGGGCACAGGGGCATCTCCTGGGTGTCAGAGGCAGATACAGCTGGGCACAGGGGCAGCTCCTGGGTGTCAGAGGCAGATACAGCTGGGCACAGGGGCAGCTCCTGGGTGTCATATTACAGTATAACAGGTGAGGTATGATGAGACCTATTACAGGTGAGGTATGGTGGGAATTAAGAAGACTAGACTCATACAGTAAGTACCAGAGGTTACATAGTACAGGCGTGATACAGAGACGGATACGGTAGCGCAGCAGCTGTATGTACTAATGCTAATACTACAGGAATCATCTTGTGTTATCCGCTGCTGCGTGCGCAGACTCGTATATAAGCTTTACAGCACCTTTACTGTGTGTATAATAAAACGTGTGCCGTCTGTATCACAGCCACCCGGGACGCTGCTCTCCGCTTCTCCTTCCTCTATAACCTGCCCCGAGACTGCTGTGTAACTAGCCAATGGGAGTGTGCTGTCTGTATCACAGCCGCCGCTGCACCAGCCAGAACGCTGCTCTCCGCTTCTTCCTCTATAACCCGCCCCGAGACTGCTGTGTAACTAGCCAATGGGAGTGTGCTGTCTGTATCACAGCCGCCGCTGCACCAGCCAGTACACTGCTCTCCGCTTCTCCTTCCTCTATAACCCGCCCGAGACTGCTGTGCAACTAGCCAATGGGAGTGTGCTGTCTGTATCACAGCCGCCGCTGCACCAGCCAGTACACTGCTCTCCGCTTCTCCTTCCTCTATAACCCGCCCCGAGACTGCTGTGTAACTACCCAATGGGAGTGTGCTGTCTGTATCATAGCCGCCGCTGCACCGGCTAGGACGCTGCTCTCCGCTTCTCCTTCCTCTATGACCCGCCCCGAGACTGCTGTGTAATTAGCCAATGGGAGTGTGCTGTCTGTATCATAGCCGCCGCTGCACCGCCCAGTACGCTACTCTCCGCTTCTCCTTCCTCTATTCCCGCCCCGAGACTGCTGTGTAACTAGCCAATGGGAGTGTGCTGTCTGTATCATAACCGCCGCTGCACCGGCCAGGACGCTGCTCTCTGCTTTTCCTTCCTCTATGACCCGCCCAGAGACTGCTGTGTAACTAGCCAATGGGAGTGTGCTGTCTGTATCACAGCCGCCGCCGCTGCACTGCCCAGTATGCTGCTCTCTGCTTCTCCTTCCTCTATAACCTGCCCCGAGACTGCTGTGTAACTAGCCAATGGGAGTGTGCTGTCTGTATCACAGCCGCCGCTGCACCGGCCAGGACGCTGCTCTCCGCTTCTCCTTCCTCTATAACCCGCCCCGAGACTGCTGTGTAACTAGCCAATGGGAGTGTGCTGTCTGTATCACAGCCGCCGCTGCACCGGCCAGGACGTTGCTCTCCGCTTCTTCTTCCTCTATAACCCGCCCTGAGACTGCTGTGTAACTAGCCAATGGGAGTGTTCTGTCTGTATCATAGCTGCCGCTGCACCGGCCAGGACGCTGCTCTCCGCTTCTCCTTCCTCTATGACCCGCCCTGAGACTGCTGTGTAACTAGCCAATGGGAGTGTGCCGTCTGTATCACAGCCGCCACCGCTGCACCGCCCAGTACGCTGCTCTCCGCTTCTCCTTCCTCTATAACCCGCCCCGAGACTGCTGTGTAACTAGCCAATGGGAGTGTGCTGTCTGTATCACAGCCGCCGCTGCACCAGCCACAACGCTGCTCTCCGCTTCTCCTTCCTCAATAACCCGCCCCGAGACTGCTGTGTAACTACCCAATGGGAGTGTGCTGTCTGTATCATAGCCGCCGCTGCACCGGCTAGGACGCTGCTCTCCGCTTCTCCTTCCTCTATGACCCGCCCCGAGACTGCTGTGTAATTAGCCAATGGGAGTGTGCTGTCTGTATCATAGCCGCCGCTGCACCGCCCAGTACGCTGCTCTCCGCTTCTCCTTCCTCTATTCCCGCCCCGAGACTGCTGTGTAACTAGCCAATGGGAGTGTGCTGTCTGTATCATAACCGCCGCTGCACCGGCCAGGACGCTGCTCTCTGCTTTTCCTTCCTCTATGACCCGCCCAGAGACTGCTGTGTAACTAGCCAATGGGAGTGTGCTGTCCGTATCACAGCCGCCGCTGCACCGGCCAGGACGCTGCTCTCCGCTTCTCCTTCCTCTATAACCCGCCCCGAGACTGCTGTGTAACTAGCCAATGGGAGTGTGCTGTCCGTATCACAGCCGCCGCTGCACCGGCCAGGACGCTGTTCTCCGCTTCTTCCTCTATAACCCGCCCCGAGACTGCTGTGTAACTAGCCAATGGGAGTGTGCTGTCTGTATCACAGCCGCTGCTGCACCGGCCGGGACGCTGCTCTCCGCTTCTCCTTCCTCTATAACCCGCCCCGAGACTGCTGTGTAACTAGCCAATGGGAGTGTGCTGTCTGTATCACAGCCGCCGCTGCACCGGCCAGGACGTTGCTCTCCGCTTCTTCTTCCTCTATAACCCGCCCTGAGACTGCTGTGTAACTAGCCAATGGGAGTGTTCTGTCTGTATCATAGCTGCCGCTGCACCGGCCAGGACGCTGCTCTCCGCTTCTCCTTCCTCTATGACCCGCCCTGAGACTGCTGTGTAACTAGCCAATGGGAGTGTGCCGTCTGTATCACAGCTGCCGCTGCATCGGCCAGGACGCTGCTCTCCGCTTCTCCTTCCTCTATGACCCGCCCCGAGACTGTTGTGTAACTAGCCAATGGGAGTGTGCCGTCTGTATCACAGCTGCCGCTGCATCGGCCAGGACGCTGCTCTCCGCTTCTCCTTCCTCTATAACCCGCCCCGAGACTGCTGTGTAACTAGCCAATGGGAGTGTGCTGTCTGTATCATAGCCGCCGCTGCACCGGCCAGGACGCTGCTCTCTGCTTTTCCTTCCTCTATTACCCGCCCTGAGACTGCTGTGTAACTAGCCAATGCGAGTGTGCCGTCTGTATCACAGCCGCCACCGCTGCACCGCCCAGTACGCTGCTCTCCGCTTCTCCTTCCTCTATAACTCGCCCCGAGACTGCTGTGTAACTAGGCAATGGGAGGGTTCTGTCTGTATCACAGCTTCTGCTGCATCGGCCAGGACGCTGCTCTCCGCTTCTCCTTCCTCTATAACCCGCCCCGAGACTGCTGTGTAACTAGCCAATGGGAGTGTGCTGTCTGTATCACAGCCGTTGCCGCTGCACCGGCCAGGATGCTGCTCCCCGCTTCTCCGGGTCTGGGACTCAGGGTCGACAACAAAAAGGTCGACACACCTTAGGTCGACGCCAATTGGTCGACACACCTTGGGTCGACATGGGCAAAAGGTAGACATGGACAAAAGGTCGACAGGAACAATGTCGACATGAAGAAAGGTCGACATGAGTTTTTTATGTTTTTTGGTGTCGTTTTCTTCATAGAGTGACCGGGAACCCCAATTAGTGCACCGCTTCGCTCGCCATGCTTCGGGCATGGTGCCTTCGCTCCGCTACAGCTTCGCTCGGCACAGATTACCGTTCCAATCGTAGTCCACGTGGATCGTTAAGTATGAAAAGGTTCAAAAAAATAAAAAAATCGTGAAAAACTCATGTCGACCTTTTTCCATGTCGACATTGTTCCTGTCGACCTTTTGTCAATGTCGACCTTTTGTCCATGTCGACCTAAGGTGTGTCGACCAATTGGCGTCGACCTAAGGTGTGTCGACCTTTTTGTTGTCGACCTGGAGTCCGGATACCCCCCGAGACTGCTGTGTAACTAGCCAATGGGAGTGTGCTGTCTGTATCACAGCCGCCGCCGCTGCACCGGCCAGGATGCTGCTCTCCGCTTCTCCTTCCTCTATGACCCGCCCCGAGACTGCTGTGTAACTAGCCAATGGGAGTGTGCCGCCTGTATCACAGCTTCCGCTGCATCGGCCAGGACGCTGCTCTCCGCTTCTCCTTCCTCTATAACCCGCCCCGAGACTGCTGTGTAACTAGCCAATGGGAGTGTGCCGCCTGTATCACAGCTTCCGCTGCATCGGCCAGGACGCTGCTCTCCGCTTCTCCTTCCTCTATAACCCGCCCCGAGACTGCTGTGTAACTAGCCAATGGGAGTGTGCTGTCTGTATCATAGCCGCCGCTGCACCGGCCAGGACGCTGCTCTCCGCTTCTTCCTCTATAACCCGCCCCGAGACTGCTGTGTAACTAGCCAATGGGAGTGTTCTGTCTGTATCATAGCTGCCGCTGCACCGGCCAGGACGCTGCTCTCCGCTTCTACTTCCTCTATAACCCGCCCCGAGACTGCTGTGTAACTAGCCAATGGGAGTGTGTTGGCTGTATCACAGCCGCCGCTGCACCGGCCAGGACGCTGCTCTCCGCTTCTCCTTCCTCTATAACCCGCCCCGAGACTGCTGTGTAACTAGCCAATGGGAGTGTGTTGTCTGTATCACAGCCGCCGCTGCACCGCCCAGGACGCTGCTCTCCGCTTCTCCTTCCTGTATAACGAGCCCCGAGACTGCTGTGTAACTAGCCAATGGGAGTGTGCCGTCTGTATCACAGTTGCCGCTGCATCGGCCAGGACGCTGCACTCTGCTTCTCCTTCCTCTATAACCTGCCCCGAGACTGCTGTGTAACTAGCCAATGGGAGTGTGCTGTCTGTATCATAGCCGCCGCTGCACCGCCCAGTACGCTGCTCTCCGCTTCTCCTTCCTCTATAACTCGCCCCGAGACTGCTGTGTAACTAGGCAATGGGAGGGTTCTGTCTGTATCACAGCTTCTGCTGCATCGGCCAGGACGCTGCTCTCCGCTTCTCCTTCCTCTATAACCCGCCCCGAGACTGCTGTGTAACTAGCCAATGGGAGTGTGCTGTCTGTGTCATAGCCGCCGCTGCACCGGCCAGGACGCTGCTCTCCGCTTCTTCCTCTATAACCCGCCCCGAGACTGCTGTGTAACTAGCCAATGGGAGTGTTCTGTCTGTATCATAGCTGCCGCTGCACCGGCCAGGACGCTGCTCTCCGCTTCTCCTTCCTCTATAACCCGCCCCGAGACTGCTGTGTAACTAGCCAATGGGAGTGTGCTGTCTGTATCACAGCCGCCGCCGCTGCACCGGCCAGGACGCTGCTCTCCGCTCCTCCTTCCTCTATGACCCGCCCCGAGACTGCTGTGTAACTAGCCAATGGGAGTGTGCCGTCTGTATCACAGCCGCCACCGCTGCACCGCCCAGTACGCTGCTCTCCGCTTCTCCTTCCTCTATAACCCGCCCCGAGACTGCTGTGTAACTAGCCAATGGGAGTGTGCTGTCTGTATCACAGCCGCCGCTGCACCAGCCACAACGCTGCTCTCCGCTTCTCCTTCCTCTATAACCCGCCCCGAGACTGCTGTTTAACTACCCAATGGGAGTGTGCTGTCTGTATCATAGCCGCCGCTGCACCGGCTAGGACGCTGCTCTCCGCTTCTCCTTCCTCTATGACCCGCCCCGAGACTGCTGTGTAATTAGCCAATGGGAGTGTGCTGTCTGTATCATAGCCGCCGCTGCACCGCCCAGTACGCTGCTCTCCGCTTCTCCTTCCTCTATTCCTGCCCCGAGACTGCTGTGTAACTAGCCAATGGGAGTGTGCTGTCTGTATCATAACCGCCGCTGCACCGGCCAGGACGCTGCTCTCTGCTTTTCCTTCCTCTATGACCCGCCCAGAGACTGCTGTGTAACTAGCCAATGGGAGTGTGCTGTCTGTATCACAGCCGCCGCCGCTGCACTGCCCAGTATGCTGCTCTCTGCTTCTCCTTCCTCTATAACCTGCCCCGAGACTGCTGTGTAACTAGCCAATGGGAGTGTGCTGTCCGTATCACAGCCGCCGCTGCACCGGCCAGGACGCTGCTCTCCGCTTCTCCTTCCTCTATAACCCGCCCCGAGACTGCTGTGTAACTAGCCAATGGGAGTGTGCTGTCCGTATCACAGCCGCCGCTGCACCGGCCAGGACGCTGCTCTCCGCTTCTTCCTCTATAACCCGCCCCGAGACTGCTGTGTAACTAGCCAATGGGAGTGTGCTGTCTGTATCACAGCCGCCGCTGCACCGGCCAGGACGCTGCTCTCCGCTTCTCCTTCCTCTATAACCCGCCCCGAGACTGCTGTGTAACTAGCCAATGGGAGTGTGCTGTCTGTATCACAGCCGCCGCTGCACCGGCCAGGACGTTGCTCTCCGCTTCTTCTTCCTCTATAACCCGCCCTGAGACTGCTGTGTAACTAGCCAATGGGAGTGTTCTGTCTGTATCATAGCTGCCGCTGCACCGGCCAGGACGCTGCTCTCCGCTTCTCCTTCCTCTATGACCCGCCCTGAGACTGCTGTGTAACTAGCCAATGGGAGTGTGCCGTCTGTATCACAGCTGCCGCTGCATCGGCCAGGACGCTGCTCTCCGCTTCTCCTTCCTCTATGACCCGCCCCGAGACTGTTGTGTAACTAGCCAATGGGAGTGTGCCGTCTGTATCACAGCTGCCGCTGCATCGGCCAGGACGCTGCTCTCCGCTTCTCCTTCCTCTATAACCCGCCCCGAGACTGCTGTGTAACTAGCCAATGGGAGTGTGCTGTCTGTATCATAGCCGCCGCTGCACCGGCCAGGACGCTGCTCTCTGCTTTTCCTTCCTCTATGACCCGCCCTGAGACTGCTGTGTAACTAGCCAATGGGAGTGTGCCGTCTGTATCACAGCCGCCACCGCTGCACCGCCCAGTACGCTGCTCTCCGCTTCTCCTTCCTCTATAACTCGCCCCGAGACTGCTGTGTAACTAGGCAATGGGAGGGTTCTGTCTGTATCACAGCTTCTGCTGCATCGGCCAGGACGCTGCTCTCCGCTTCTCCTTCCTCTATAACCCGCCCCGAGACTGCTGTGTAACTAGCCAATGGGAGTGTGCTGTCTGTATCACAGCCGTTGCCGCTGCACCGGCCAGGATGCTGCTCCCCGCTTCTCCGGGTCTGGGACTCAGGGTCGACAACAAAAAGGTCGACACACCTTAGGTCGACGCCAATTGGTCGACACACCTTGGGTCGACATGGGCAAAAGGTAGACATGGACAAAAGGTCGACAGGAACAATGTCGACATGAAAAAAGGTCGACATGAGTTTTTTATGTTTTTTGGTGTCGTTTTCTTCATAGAGTGACCGGGAACCCCAATTAGTGCACCGCGTCCCCTCGCATGGCTCGCTTCGCTCGCCATACTTCGGGCATGGTGCCTTCGCTCCGCTACCGCTTCGCTCGGCACAGATTACCGTTCCAATCGTAGTCCACGTGGATCGTTAAGTATGAAAAGGTTAAAAAAAAGAAAAAAATCGTGAAAAACTCATGTCGACCTTTTTCCATGTCGACCTTGTTCCTGTCGACCTTTTGTCCATGTCGACCTTTTGTCCATGTCGACCTAAGGTGTGTCGACCAATTGGCGTCGACCTAAGGTGTGTCGACCTTTTTGTTGTCGACCTGGAGTCCGGATACCCCCCGAGACTGCTGTGTAACTAGTCAATGGGAGTGTGCTGTCTGTATCACAGCCGCCGCCGCTGCACCGGCCAGGATGCTGCTCTCCGCTTCTCCTTCCTCTATGTCCCGCCCAGAGACTGCTGTGTAACTAGCCAATGGGAGTGTGCCGTCTGTATCACAGCTGCCGCTGCATCGGCCAGGACGCTGCTCTCCGCTTCTCCTTCCTCTATGACCCGCCCCGAGACTGCTGTGTAAATAGCCAATGGGAGTGTGCCGCCTGTATCACAGCTTCCGCTGCATCGGCCAGGACGCTGCTCTCCGCTTCTCCTTCCTCTATAACCCGCCCCGAGACTGCTGTGTAACTAGCCAATGGGAGTGTGCTGTCTGTATCATAGCCGCCGCTGCACCGGCCAGGACGCTGCTCTCCGCTTCTTCCTCTATAACCCGCCCCGAGACTGCTGTTTAACTAGCCAATGGGAGTGTTCTGTCTGTATCATAGCTGCCGCTGCATCGGCCAGGACGCTGCTCTCCGCTTCTTCCTCTATAACCCGCCCCGAGACTGCTGTGTAACTAGCCAATGGGAGTGTTCTGTCTGTATCATAGCTGCCGCTGCACCGGCCAGGACGCTGCTCTCCGCTTCTACTTCCTCTATAACCCGCCCCGAGACTGCTGTGTAACTAGCCAATGGGAGTGTGTTGTCTGTATCACAGCCGCCGCTGCACCGGCCAGGACGCTGCTCTCCGCTTCTCCTTCCTCTATATCCCGCCCCGAGACTGCTGTGTAACTAGCCAATGGGAGTGTGTTGTCTGTATCACAGCCGCCGCTGCACCGGCCAGGACGCTGCTCTCCGCTTCTCCTTCCTGTATAACTAGCCCCGAGACTGCTGTGTAACTAGCCAATGGGAGTGTGCCGTCTGTATCACAGCTGCCGCTGCATCGGCCAGGACGCTGCACTCTGCTTCTCCTTCCTCTATAACCTGCCCCGAGACTGCTGTGTAACTAGCCAATGGGAGTGTGCTGTCTGTATCATAGCCGCCGATGCACCGCCCAGGACGCTGCTCTCCGCTTCTCCTTCCTCTATAACTCGCCCCGAGACTGCTGTGTAACTAGGCAATGGGAGGGTTCTGTCTGTATCACAGCTTCTGCTGCATCGGCCAGGACGCTGCTCTCCGCTTCTCCTTCCTCTATAACCCGCCCCGAGACTGCTGTGTAACTAGCCAATGGGATGTCACGAACCGGTCTCTTACCTCTGCGGGTTCTGGGGTTCATCCGTTGCCAGTGCGGTTGCTCGCGGTGCTGTGCGCCCGTGTGGGGACACGGCGTGATCAATGGCACAGGTAATGCAGAGTCTGGGAACTGTGAGTGCGGGGACCAAATGGCCTAAGGCACTGCGGTGTGTCTGCTGTATAGGAGGTGGCCATGTTGGAGACCAAATAGCTAATACAGAGCACTTGTGAAAACACCTGTGGGCAGGTGTAAGCCAATCCCGTGCTTGTGCTGCCTTTAAGTAGGCTGGGATTATGTTACTCTGGGCCAGTGCTTTGTTGTATCAAAGCTGTGCTCTAGCTCTGAGCTCTCTCCGTGCATTCCTGTGTGATTCCCGTGGTCCAGATATCGCCTCCGTTCCCAGAGGTCCGTCTGCAGCCTTCACTGCTGAAAGATCCACCGGCTCTCTGCTGTGCTGTCAGTTAATTGCACTCCTATTGGAAATAGTTGGATTCCCAGTGTCCTGCATGAGGTTACCTTGTCAGTCTGCCTATCATTCAAAGTCTGGAGGATTCTGTTTCTCTCAGCTGTTCGTTTGTTCAACTCTGCATTTAACCCATTCATCACCTTGTCTTCTACTACAGTTTCACAGTGATCTCCGGAACCCGCAAGTAACCCAATTCAGTACTTTTATTTGCTATGTTGTCATTACAAGGATAATTCATCACAGTCTCTCAGTTAACTCTCAAAGCTCCATTGCCAATTCTTACAGTTAATTCTCCATGTCTGCATTAACCAGTTAATAACATTCTGCAGTTCAGCATCAAAGCTTGTTTATATTTGCTATGTTGTCATAACAAGGATAATTCTTCACAGTCTCTCAGTTAACTCTCAAAACTCCATTGCAAATCCTTACAGTTATCTCTTCATGTCTGCATTATCCAGTTAATCATATTCTGCAGTTCAGCATCAAAGCTCGTTTATATTTGGACAATCCAACATTTATTCATCAGCTTGTTTTGCATATGTTTCCATGAACATTTCTTTTATGTATTTTTGAGTTTTCTCTTGCATATTATTCCTGCAATACTTCAGTATAATATGATGATTAACAACTTGTCAGTTAACTCTTTACTGAATTGTTATTTTGAATAAATATATGAATCGGAACTTTCTTCGTCCTCCCTGCTTTCTTCATAGCCCAGCACCTACACCTGTGGTTGGTCCCGGGTTAACGGATTCACAAAAACACCCGGACCTGACATGGGAGTGTGCTGTCTGTGTCATAGCCGCCGCTGCACCGGCCAGGACGCTGCTCTCCGCTTCTTCCTCTATAACCCGCCCCGAGACTGCTGTGTAACTAGCCAATGGGAGTGTTCTGTCTGTATCATAGCTGCCGCTGCACCGGCCAGGACGCTGCTCTCCGCTTCTCCTTCCTCTATAACCCGCCCCGAGACTGCTGTGTAACTAGCCAATGGGAGTGTGCTGTCTGTATCACAGCCGCCGCCGCTGCACCGGCCAGGACGCTGCTCTCCGCTCCTCCTTCCTCTATGACCCGCCCCGAGACTGCTGTGTAACTAGCCAATGGGAGTGTGCTGTCTGTATCACAGCCGCCGCCGCTGCACCGGCCAGGACGCTGCTCTCCGCTTCTCCTTACTCTATAACCCGCCCCAAGACTGCTGTGTAACTAGCCAATGGGAGTGTGCCGTCTGTATCACAACTGCTGCTGCATCGGCCAGGACGCTGCTCTCTGCTTTTCCTTCCTCTATGACCCGCCCCGAGACTGCTGTGTAACTAGCCAATGGGAGTGTGCTGTCTGTATCATAGCTGCCGCTGCATTGGCCAGGACGCTGCTCTCCGCTTCTCCTTCCTCTATAACCCGCCCGAGACTGCTGTGTAACTAGCCAATGGGAGTGTTCTGTCTGTATCACAGCCGCCGCTGCACCGGCCAGGACGCTGCTCTCCGCTTCTCCTTCCTCTATGACCCGCCCCGAGACTGCTGTGTAACTAGCCAATGGGAGTGTGCCGTCTGTATCACAGCTGTCGCTGCATTGGCCAGGACGCTGCTCTCCGCTTCTCCTTCCTCTATAACCCGCCCCGAGACTGCTGTGTAACTAGCCAATGGGAGTGTGCCGTCTGTATCACAGCTGCCGCTGCACCGGCCAGGACGCTGCTCTCCGCTTCTTCCTCTATAACCCGCCCCGAGACTGCTGTGTAACTAGCCAATGGGAGTGTGATGTCTGTATCACAGCCGCCGCCGCTGCACCGGCCAGGACGCTGCTCTCCGCTTCTCCTTCCTCTATAACCCGCCCCAAGACTGCTGTGTAACTAGCCAATGGGAGTGTTCTGTCTGTATCATAGCTGCCGCTGCACCGGCCAGGACGCTGCTCTCCGCTTCTCCTTCCTCTATAACCCGCCCCGAGACTGCTGTGTAACTAGCCAATGGGAGTGTGCTGTCTGTATCACAGCCGCCGCCGCTGCACCGGCCAGGACGCTGCTCTCCGCTCCTCCTTCCTCTATGACCCGCCCCGATACTGCTGTGTAACTAGCCAATGGGAGTGTGCCGTCTGTATCACAGCTGCCGCTGCATCGGCCAGGACGCTGCTCTCCGCTTCTCCTTCCTCTATGATCCGCCCCGAGACTGCTGTGTAACTAGCCAATGGGAGTGTGCCGTCTGTATCACAGCTGCCGCTGCATCGGCCAGGACGCTGCTCTCCGCTTCTCCTTCCTCTATAACCCGCCCCGAGACTGCTGTGTAACTAGCCAATGGGAGTGTACTGTCTGTATCATAGCCGCCGTTGCACCGGCCAGGACGCTGCTCTCCACTTCTCCTTCCTCTATAACCCGCCCCGAGACTGCTTTGTAACTAGCCAATGGGAGTGTTCTGTCTGTATCATAGCTGCCGCTGCACCGGCCAGGACGCTGCTCTCCGCTTCTCCTTCCTCTATGACCCGCCCCGAGACTGCTGTGTAACTAGCCAATGGGAGTGTGCTGTCTGTATCACAGCCGCCGCCGCTGCACCGGCCAGGACGCTGCTCTCCGCTTCTCCTTACTCTATAACCCGCCCCAAGACTGCTGTGTAACTAGCCAATGGGAGTGTGCCGTCTGTATCACAACTGCTGCTGCATCGGCCAGGACGCTGCTCTCTGCTTTTCCTTCCTCTATGACCCGCCCCGAGACTGCTGTGTAACTAGCCAATGGGAGTGTGCTGTCTGTATCATAGCTGCCGCTGCATTGGCCAGGACGCTGCTCTCCGCTTCTCCTTCCTCTATAACCCGCCCGAGACTGCTGTGTAACTAGCCAATGGGAGTGTTCTGTCTGTATCACAGCCGCCGCTGCACCGGCCAGGACGCTGCTCTCCGCTTCTCCTTCCTCTATGACCCGCCCCGAGACTGCTGTGTAACTAGCCAATGGGAGTGTGCCGTCTGTATCACAGCTGTCGCTGCATTGGCCAGGACGCTGCTCTCCGCTTCTCCTTCCTCTATAACCCGCCCCGAGACTGCTGTGTAACTAGCCAATGGGAGTGTGCCGTCTGTATCACAGCTGCCGCTGCACCGGCCAGGACGCTGCTCTCCGCTTCTTCCTCTATAACCCGCCCCGAGACTGCTGTGTAACTAGCCAATGGGAGTGTGATGTCTGTATCACAGCCGCCGCCGCTGCACCGGCCAGGACGCTGCTCTCCGCTTCTCCTTCCTCTATAACCCTCCCCAAGACTGCTGTGTAACTAGCCAATGGGAGTGTGCTGTCTGTATCACAGCCGCCGCTGCACCAGCCAGAACGCTGCTCTCCGCTTCTCCTTCCTCTATAACCCGCCCGAGACTGCTGTGAAACTAGCCAATGGGAGTGTTCTGTCTGTATCATAGCTGCCGCTGCACCGGCCAGGACGCTGCTCTCCGCTTCTCCTTCCTTTATGACCCGCCCCGAGACTGCTGTGTAACTAGCCAATGGGAGTGTGCTGTCTGTATCACAGCCGCCGCCGCTGCACCGGCCAGGACGCTGCTCTCCGTTTCTCCTTCCTCTATAACCCGCCCCAAGACTGCTGTGTAACTAACCAATGGGAGTGTGACGTCTGTATCACAGCTGCCGCCCCATTGGCCAGGACGCTGCTCTCTGCTTCTCCTTCCTCTATAACCCGCCCCGAGACTGCTGTGTAACTAGCCAATGGGAGTGTGCCGTCTGTATCACAGCTGCCGCTGCATCGGCCAGGACGCTGCTCTCCGCTTCTCCTTCCTCTATAACCCGCCCCGAGACTGCTGTGTAACTAGCCAATGGGAGTGTGCTGTCTGTATCATAGCCGCCCCTGCACCGGCCAGGACGCTGCTCTCCGCTTCTTCCTCTATAAACCGCCCCGAGACTGCTGTGTAACTAGCCAATGGGAGTGTGCCGCCTGTATCACAGCTGCCGCTGCATCGGCCAGGACGCTGCTCTCTGCTTCTCCTTCCTCTATAACCTGCCCCGAGACTGCTGTGTAACTAGCCAATGGGAGTGTGCTGTCTGTATCACAGCTGCCGCTGCACCGCCCAGTACGCTGCTCTCCGCTTCTCCTTCCTCTATAACTCGCGCGAGACTGCTGTGTAACTAGCCAATGAGAGTGTTCTGTCTGTATCATAGCTTCTGCTGCACCGGTCAGGACGCTGCTCTCCGCTTCTACTTCCTCTATAACCCGCCCCGAGACTGCTGTGTAACTAGCCAATGGGAGTGTGCTGTCTGTATCATAGCCGCCGCTGCACCGCCCAGTACGCTGCTCTCCGCTTCTCCTTCCTCTATAACTCGCCCCGAGACTGCTGTGTAACTAGCCAATGGGAGTGTTCTGTCTGTATCATAGCTTCTGCTGCATCGGCCAGGACGCTGCTCTCCGCTTCTCCTTCCTCTATAACCCGCCCCGAGAATGCTGTGTAACTAGCCAATGGGAGTGTGCTGTCTGTGTCATAGCCGCCGCTGCACCGGCCAGGACGCTGCTCTCCGCTCCTCCTTCCTCTATGACCCGCCCCGAGACTGCTGTGTAACTAGCCAATGGGAGTGTTCTGTCTGTATCATAGCTGCCGCTGCACCGGCCAGGACGCTGCTCTCCGCTCCTCCTTCCTCTATGACCCGCCCCGAGACTGCTGTGTAACTAGCCAATGGGAGTGTGCCGTCTGTATCACAGCTGCCGTTGCATCGGCCAAGACGCTGCTCTCCGCTTCTCCTTCCTCTATGATCCGCCCCGAGACTGCTGTGTAACTAGCCAATGGGAGTGTGCCGTCTGTATCACAGCTGCCGCTGCATCGGCCAGGACGCTGCTCTCCGCTTCTCCTTCCTCTATAACCCGCCCCGAGACTGCTGTGTAACTAGCCAATGGGAGTGTGCTGTCTGTATCATAGCCGCCGTTGCACCGGCCAGGACGCTGCTCTCCGCTTCTTCCTATATAACCCGCCCCGAGACTGCTGTGTAACTAGCCAATGGGAGTGTTATGTCTGTATCATAGCTGCCGCTGCACCGGCCAGGACGCTGCTCTCCGCTTCTCCTTCCTCTATAACCCGCCCAGAGACTGCTGTGTAACTAGCCAATGGTAGTGTGCTGTCTGTATCACAGCGGGATGCGGTAAAGATGCCGCCGGACGGAATCCCGGCGGTCGAAATACCGACGCCGGAATCCCGACCGCCACAATCCCGACATATTCTCCCTCCGTGGGTGTCCACGACACCCATAGAGGGAGAATATAATAGTGTGCCGAGCGTAGCGAGGCACCGTGCCCGCAGCGTGCCGAGCCCGCAAGGGGCTGCGTTCCGCTCACCACCCCTGTCGGGATTGTGTGGTCGGGATTCCGGCGTCGGTATTTCGACCGCCGGGATTCCGACCGGCGGCATGTAGTACTGATCCCATCACAGCCGCCGCTGCACCAGCCAGAACGCTGCTCTCCGCTTCTCCTTCCTCTATAACCCGCCCGAGACTGCTGTGTAACTTGCCAATGGGAGTGTTCTGTCTGTATCATAGCTGCCGCTGCACCGGCCAGGACGCTGCTCTCCGCTTCTCCTTCCTCTATGACCCGCCCCGAGACTGCTGTGTAACTAGCCAATGGGAGTGTGCTGTCTGTATCACAGCCGCCGCTGCACCAGCCAGAACGCTGCTCTTCACTTCTCCTTCCTCTATAACCCGCCCCGAGACTGCTTTGTAACTAGCCAATGGGAGTGTTCTGTCTGTATCATAGCTGCCGCTGCATCGGCCAGGACGCTGCTCTCCGCTTCTCCTTCCTCTATAACCCGCCCCGAGACTGCTGTGTAACTAGCCAATGGGAGTGTGCTGTCTGTATCACAGCCGCCGCCGCTGCACCGGCCAGGACGCTGCTCTCCGCTTCTCCTTCCTCTATAACCCGCCCGAGACTGCTGTGTAACTAGCCAATGGGAGTGTGCCGTCTGTATCACAGCTGCCGCTGCATCGGCCAGGACGCTGCTCTCCGCTTCTCCTTCCTCTATGACCCGCCCGAGACTGCTGTGTAACTAGCCAATGGGAGTGTGCCGTCTGTACCACAGCTGCCGCTGCATTGGCCAGGACGCTGCTCTCCGCTTCTCCTTCCTCTATAACCCGCCCCGAGACTGCTGTGTAACTAGCCAATGGGAGTGTGCCGTCTGTATCACAGCTGCCGCTGCATCGGCCAGGACGCTGCTCTCCGCTTCTCCTTCCTCTATAACCCGCCCCAAGACTGCTGTGTAACTAGCCAATGGGAGTGTGCTGTCTGTATCATAGCCGCCGCTGCACCGGCCAGGACGCTGCTCTCCGCTTCTTCCTCTATAACCCGCCCCGAGACTGCTGTGTAACTAGCCAATGGGAGTGTGCTGTCTGTATCACAGCCGCCGCCGCTGCACCGGCCAGGACGCTGCTCTCCGCTTCTCCTTCCTCTATAACCCGCCCCAAGACTGCTGTGTAACTAGCCAATGGGAGTGTGCTGTCTGTATCACAGCCGCCGCTGCACCAGCCAGAACGCTGCTCTCCGCTTCTCCTTCCTCTATAACCCGCCCGAGACTGCTGTGTAACTAGCCAATGGGAGTGTTCTGTCTGTATCGTAGCTGCCGCTGCACCGGCCAGGACGCTGCTCTCCGCTTCTCCTTCCTGTATAACTAGCCCCGAGACTGCTGTGTAACTAGCCAATGGGAGTGTGCTGTCTGTATCACAGCCGCCGCCGCTGCACCGGCCAGGACGCTGCTCTCCGCTTCTCCTTACTCTATAACCCGCCCCAAGACTGCTGTGTAACTAGCCAATGGGAGTGTGCCGTCTGTATCACAACTGCCGCTGCATCGGCCAGGACGCTGCTCTCTGCTTTTCCTTCCTCTATGACCCGCCCCGAGACTGCTGTGTAACTAGCCAATGGGAGTGTGCTGTCTGTATCACAGCCGCCGCCGCTGCACCGGCCAGGACGCTGCTCTCCGCTTCTCCTTACTCTATAACCCGCCCCAAGACTGCTGTGTAACTAGCCAATGGGAGTGTGCCGTCTGTATCACAACTGCTGCTGCATCGGCCAGGACGCTGCTCTCTGCTTTTCCTTCCTCTATGACCCGCCCCGAGACTGCTGTGTAACTAGCCAATGGGAGTGTGCTGTCTGTATCATAGCTGCCGCTGCATTGGCCAGGACGCTGCTCTCCGCTTCTCCTTCCTCTATAACCCGCCCGAGACTGCTGTGTAACTAGCCAATGGGAGTGTTCCGTCTGTATCACAGCCGCCGCTGCACCGGCCAGGACGCTGCTCTCCGCTTCTCCTTCCTCTATGACCCGCCCCGAGACTGCTGTGTAACTAGCCAATGGGAGTGTGCCGTCTGTATCACAGCTGTCGCTGCATTGGCCAGGACGCTGCTCTCCGCTTCTCCTTCCTCTATAACCCGCCCCGAGACTGCTGTGTAACTAGCCAATGGGAGTGTGCCGTCTGTATCACAGCTGCCGCTGCACCGGCCAGGACGCTGCTCTCCGCTTCTTCCTCTATAACCCGCCCCGAGACTGCTGTGTAACTAGCCAATGGGAGTGTGATGTCTGTATCACAGCCGCCGCCGCTGCACCGGCCAGGACGCTGCTCTCCGCTTCTCCTTCCTCTATAACCCGCCCCAAGACTGCTGTGTAACTAGCCAATGGGAGTGTGCTGTCTGTATCACAGCCGCCGCTGCACCAGCCAGAACGCTGCTCTCCGCTTCTCCTTCCTCTATAACCCGCCCGAGACTGCTGTGAAACTAGCCAATGGGAGTGTTCTGTCTGTATCATAGCTGCACCGGCCAGGACGCTGCTCTCCGCTTCTCCTTCCTTTATGACCCGCCCCGAGACTGCTGTGTAACTAGCCAATGGGAGTGTGCTGTCTGTATCACAGCCGCCGCCGCTGCACCGGCCAGGACGCTGCTCTCCGTTTCTCCTTCCTCTATAACCCGCCCCAAGACTGCTGTGTAACTAACCAATGGGAGTGTGACGTCTGTATCACAGCTGCCGCCCCATTGGCCAGGACGCTGCTCTCCGCTTCTCCTTCCTCTATAACCCGCCCCGAGACTGCTGTGTAACTAGCCAATGGGAGTGTGCCGTCTGTATCACAGCTGCCGCTGCATCGGCCAGGACGCTGCTCTCCGCTTCTCCTTCCTCTATAACCCGCCCCGAGACTGCTGTGTAACTAGCCAATGGGAGTGTGCTGTCTGTATCATAGCCGCCGCTGCACCGGCCAGGACGCTGCTCTCCGCTTCTTCCTCTATAAACCGCCCCGAGACTGCTGTGTAACTAGCCAATGGGAGTGTGCCGCCTGTATCACAGCTGCCGCTGCATCGGCCAGGACGCTGCTCTCTGCTTCTCCTTCCTCTATAACCTGCCCCGAGACTGCTGTGTAACTAGCCAATGGGAGTGTGCTGTCTGTATCACAGCTGCCGCTGCACCGCCCAGTACGCTGCTCTCCGCTTCTCCTTCCTCTATAACTCGCGCGAGACTGCTGTGTAACTAGCCAATGAGAGTGTTCTGTCTGTATCATAGCTTCTGCTGCACCGGTCAGGACGCTGCTCTCCGCTTCTACTTCCTCTATAACCCGCCCCGAGACTGCTGTGTAACTAGCCAATGGGAGTGTGCTGTCTGTATCATAGCCGCCGCTGCACCGCCCAGTACGCTGCTCTCCGCTTCTCCTTCCTCTATAACTCGCCCGGAGACTGCTGTGTAACTAGCCAATGGGAGTGTTCTGTCTGTATCATAGCTTCTGCTGCATCGGCCAGGACGCTGCTCTCCGCTTCTCCTTCCTCTATAACCCGCCCCGAGACTGCTGTGTAACCAGCCAATGGGAGTGTGCTGTCTGTGTCATAGCCGCCGCTGCACCGGCCAGGACGCTGCTCTCCGCTCCTCCTTCCTCTATGACCCGCCCCGAGACTGCTGTGTAACTAGCCAATGGGAGTGTTCTGTCTGTATCATAGCTGCCGCTGCACCGGCCAGGACGCTGCTCTCCGCTCCTCCTTCCTCTATGACCCGCCCCGAGACTGCTGTGTAACTAGCCAATGGGAGTGTGCCGTCTGTATCACAGCTGCCGCTGCATCGGCCAAGACGCTGCTCTCCGCTTCTCCTTCCTCTATGATCCGCCCCGAGACTGCTGTGTAACTAGCCAATGGGAGTGTGCCGTCTGTATCACAGCTGCCGCTGCATCGGCCAGGACGCTGCTCTCCGCTTCTCCTTCCTCTATAACCCGCCCCGAGACTGCTGTGTAACTAGCCAATGGGAGTGTGCTGTCTGTATCATAGCCGCCGTTGCACTGGCCAGGACGCTGCTCTCCGCTTCTTCCTATATAACCCGCCCCGAGACTGCTGTGTAACTAGCCAATGGGAGTGTTATGTCTGTATCATAGCTGCCGCTGCACCGGCCAGGACGCTGCTCTCCGCTTCTCCTTCCTCTATAACCCGCCCAGAGACTGCTGTGTAACTAGCCAATGGTAGTGTGCTGTCTGTATCACAGCGGGATGCGGTCAAGATGCCGCCGGACGGAATCCCGGCGGTCGAAATACCGACGCCGGAATCCCGACCGCCACAATCCCGACATATTCTCCCTCCGTGGGTGTCCACGACACCCATAGAGGGAGAATATAATAGTGTGCCGAGCGTAGCGAGGCACCGTGCCCGCAGCGTGCCGAGCGAAGCGAGCCCGCAAGGGGCTGCGTTCCGCTCACCACCCCTGTCGGGATTGTGTGGTCGGGATTCCGGCGTCGGTATTTCGACCGCCGGGATTCCGACCGGCGGCATGTAGTACTGATCCCATCACAGCCGCCGCTGCACCAGCCAGAACGCTGCTCTCCGCTTCTCCTTCCTCTATAACCCGCCCGAGACTGCTGTGTAACTAGCCAATGGGAGTGTTCTGTCTGTATCATAGCTGCCGCTGCACCGGCCAGGACGCTGCTCTCCGCTTCTCCTTCCTCTATGACCCGCCCCGAGACTGCTGTGTAACTAGCCAATGGGAGTGTGCTGTCTGTATCACAGCCGCCGCTGCACCAGCCAGAACGCTGCTCTTCACTTCTCCTTCCTCTATAACCCGCCCCGAGACTGCTTTGTAACTAGCCAATGGGAGTGTTCTGTCTGTATCATAGCTGCCGCTGCATCGGCCAGGACGCTGCTCTCCGCTTCTCCTTCCTCTATAACCCGCCCCGAGACTGCTGTGTAACTAGCCAATGGGAGTGTGCTGTCTGTATCACAGCCGCCGCCGCTGCACCGGCCAGGACGCTGCTCTCCGCTTCTCCTTCCTCTATAACCCGCCCGAGACTGCTGTGTAACTAGCCAATGGGAGTGTGCCGTCTGTATCACAGCTGCCGCTGCATCGGCCAGGACGCTGCTCTCCGCTTCTCCTTCCTCTATGACCCGCCCGAGACTGCTGTGTAACTAGCCAATGGGAGTGTGCCGTCTGTACCACAGCTGCCGCTGCATTGGCCAGGACGCTGCTCTCCGCTTCTCCTTCCTCTATAACCCGCCCCGAGACTGCTGTGTAACTAGCCAATGGGAGTGTGCCGTCTGTATCACAGCTGCCGCTGCATCGGCCAGGACGCTGCTCTCCGCTTCTCCTTCCTCTATAACCCGCCCCAAGACTGCTGTGTAACTAGCCAATGGGAGTGTGCTGTCTGTATCATAGCCGCCGCTGCACCGGCCAGGACGCTGCTCTCCGCTTCTTCCTCTATAACCCGCCCCGAGACTGCTGTGTAACTAGCCAATGGGAGTGTGCTGTCTGTATCACAGCCGCCGCCGCTGCACCGGCCAGGACGCTGCTCTCCGCTTCTCCTTCCTCTATAACCCGCCCCAAGACTGCTGTGTAACTAGCCAATGGGAGTGTGCTGTCTGTATCACAGCCGCCGCTGCACCAGCCAGAACGCTGCTCTCCGCTTCTCCTTCCTCTATAACCCGCCCGAGACTGCTGTGTAACTAGCCAATGGGAGTGTTCTGTCTGTATCGTAGCTGCCGCTGCACCGGCCAGGACGCTGCTCTCCGCTTCTCCTTCCTGTATAACTAGCCCCGAGACTGCTGTGTAACTAGCCAATGGGAGTGTGCTGTCTGTATCACAGCCGCCGCCGCTGCACCGGCCAGGACGCTGCTCTCCGCTTCTCCTTACTCTATAACCCGCCCCAAGACTGCTGTGTAACTAGCCAATGGGAGTGTGCCGTCTGTATCACAACTGCCGCTGCATCGGCCAGGACGCTGCTCTCTGCTTTTCCTTCCTCTATGACCCGCCCCGAGACTGCTGTGTAACTAGCTAATGGGAGTGAGCTGTCTGTATCACAGCTGCCGCTGCATTGGCCAGGACGCTGCTCTCCGCTTCTCCTTCCTCTATAACCCGCCCGAGACTGCTGTGTAACTAGCCAATGGGAGTGTGCCGTCTGTATCACAGCTGCCGCTGCATCGGCCAGAACGCTGCTCTTCACTTCTCCTTCCTCTATAACCCGCCCCGAGACTGCTTTGTAACTAGCCAATGGGAGTGTTCTGTCTGTATCATAGCTGCCGCTGCATCGGCCAGGACGCTGCTCTCCGCTTCTCCTTCCTCTATAACCCGCCCCGAGACTGCTGTGTAACTAGCCAATGGGAGTGTGCTGTCTGTATCACAGCCGCCGCCGCTGCACCGGCCAGGACGCTGCTCTCCGCTTCTCCTTCCTCTATAACCCGCCCGAGACTGCTGTGTAACTAGCCAATGGGAGTGTGCCGTCTGTATCACAGCTGCCGCTGCATCGGCCAGGACGCTGCTCTCCGCTTCTCCTTCCTCTATGACCCGCCCGAGACTGCTGTGTAACTAGCCAATGGGAGTGTGCCGTCTGTACCACAGCTGCCGCTGCATTGGCCAGGACGCTGCTCTCCGCTTCTCCTTCCTCTATAACCCGCCCCGAGACTGCTGTGTAACTAGCCAATGGGAGTGTGCCGTCTGTATCACAGCTGCCGCTGCATCGGCCAGGACGCTGCTCTCCGCTTCTCCTTCCTCTATAACCCGCCCCAAGACTGCTGTGTAACTAGCCAATGGGAGTGTGCTGTCTGTATCATAGCCGCCGCTGCACCGGCCAGGACGCTGCTCTCCGCTTCTTCCTCTATAACCCGCCCCGAGACTGCTGTGTAACTAGCCAATGGGAGTGTGCTGTCTGTATCACAGCCGCCGCCGCTGCACCGGCCAGGACGCTGCTCTCCGCTTCTCCTTCCTCTATAACCCGCCCCAAGACTGCTGTGTAACTAGCCAATGGGAGTGTGCTGTCTGTATCACAGCCGCCGCTGCACCAGCCAGAACGCTGCTCTCCGCTTCTCCTTCCTCTATAACCCGCCCGAGACTGCTGTGTAACTAGCCAATGGGAGTGTTCTGTCTGTATCGTAGCTGCCGCTGCACCGGCCAGGACGCTGCTCTCCGCTTCTCCTTCCTGTATAACTAGCCCCGAGACTGCTGTGTAACTAGCCAATGGGAGTGTGCTGTCTGTATCACAGCCGCCGCCGCTGCACCGGCCAGGACGCTGCTCTCCGCTTCTCCTTACTCTATAACCCGCCCCAAGACTGCTGTGTAACTAGCCAATGGGAGTGTGCCGTCTGTATCACAACTGCCGCTGCATCGGCCAGGACGCTGCTCTCTGCTTTTCCTTCCTCTATGACCCGCCCCGAGACTGCTGTGTAACTAGCCAATGGGAGTGAGCTGTCTGTATCACAGCTGCCGCTGCATTGGCCAGGACGCTGCTCTCCGCTTCTCCTTCCTCTATAACCCGCCCGAGACTGCTGTGTAACTAGCCAATGGGAGTGTGCCGTCTGTATCACAGCTGCCGCTGCATCGGCCAGGACGCTGCTCTCCACTTTTCCTTCCTCTATGACCTGCCCGAGACTGCTGTGTAACTAGCCAATGGGAGTGTGCCGTCTGTATCACAGCTGCCGCTGCATTGGCCAGGACGCTGCTCTCCGCTTCTCCTTCCTCTATAACCCGCCCCGAGACTGCTGTGTAACTAGCCAATGGGAGTGTGCCGTCTGTATCACAGCTGCTGCTGCATCGGCCAGGACGCTGCTCTCCGCTTCTTCTTCCTCTATAACCCGCCCTGAGACTGCTGTGTAACTAGCCAATGGGAGTGTGCTGTCTGTATCATAGCCGCCGCTGCACCGGCCAGGACGCTGCTCTCCGCTTCTTCCTCTATAACCCGCCCCGAGACTGCTGTGTAACTAGCCAATGGGAGTGTGCTGTCTGTATCACAGCCGCCGCCGCTGCACCGGCCAGGACGCTGCTCTCCGCTTCTCCTTCCTCTATAACCCGCCCCAAGACTGCTGTGTAACTACCCAATGGGAGTGTGCTGTCTGTATCACAGCCGCCGCTGCACCAGCCAGAACGCTGTTCTCTGCTTCTCCTTCCTCTATAACTTGCCCGAGACTGCTGTGTAACTAGCCAATGGGAGTGTTCTGTCCGTATCATAGCTGCGGCTGCACCGGCCAGGACGCTGCTCTCCGCTTCTCCTTCCTCTATAACCCGCCCGAGACTGCTGTGTAACTAGCCAATGGGAGTGTGCCGTCTGTATCACAGCTGCCGCTGCATCGGCCAGGACGCTGCTCTCCGCTTCTCCTTCCTCTATGACCCGCCCGAGACTGCTGTGTAACTAGCCAATGGGAGTGTGCCGTCTGTATCACAGCTGCCGCTGCATTGGCCAGGACGCTGCTCTCCGCTTCTCCTTCCTCTATAACCCGCCCCGAGACTGCTGTGTAACTAGCCAATGGGAGTGTGCCGTCTGTATCACAGCTGCCGCTGCATCGGCCAGGACGCTGCTCTCCGCTTCTCCTTCCTCTATAACCCGCCCCAAGACTGCTGTGTAACTAGCCAATGGGAGTGTGCTGTCTGTATCATAGCCGCAGCTGCACCGGCCAGGATGCTGCTCTCCGCTTCTTCCTCTATAACCCGCCCCGAGACTGCTGTGTAACTAGCCAATGGGAGTGTGCTGTCTGTATCACAGCCGCCGCCGCTGCACCGGCCAGGACGCTGCTCTCCGCTTCTCCTTCCTCTTTAACCCGCCCCAAGACTGCTGTGTAACTAGCCAATGGGAGTGTGCTGTCTGTATCACAGCCGCCGCTGCACCAGCCAGAACGCTGCTCTCCGCTTCTCCTTCCTCTATAACCCGCCCGAGACTGCTGTGTAACTAGCCAATGGGAGTGTTCTGTCTGTATCGTAGCTGCCGCTGCACCGGCCAGGACGCTGCTCTCCGCTTCTCCTTCCTGTATAACTAGCCCCGAGACTGCTGTGTAACTAGCCAATGGGAGTGTGCTGTCTGTATCACAGCCGCCGCCGCTGCACCGGCCATGACGCTGCTCTCCGCTTCTCCTTACTCTATAACCCGCCCCAAGACTGCTGTGTAACTAGCCAATGGGAGTGTGCCGTCTGTATCACAACTGCCGCTGCATCGGCCAGGACGCTGCTCTCTGCTTTTCCTTCCTCTATGACCCGCCCCGAGACTGCTGTGTAACTAGCCAATGGGAGTGAGCTGTCTGTATCACAGCTGCCGCTGCATTGGCCAGGACGCTGCTCTCCGCTTCTCCTTCCTCTATAACCCGCCCGAGACTGCTGTGTAACTAGCCAATGGGAGTGTGCCGTCTGTATCACAGCTGCCGCTGCATCGGCCAGGACGCTGCTCTCCACTTTTCCTTCCTCTATGACCTGCCCGAGACTGCTGTGTAACTAGCCAATGGGAGTGTGCCGTCTGTATCACAGCTGCCGCTGCATTGGCCAGGACGCTGCTCTCCGCTTCTCCTTCCTCTATAACCCGCCCCGAGACTGCTGTGTAACTAGCCAATGGGAGTGTGCCGTCTGTATCACAGCTGCCGCTGCATCGGCCAGGACGCTGCTCTCCGCTTCTTCTTCCTCTATAACCCGCCCTGAGACTGCTGTGTAACTAGCCAATGGGAGTGTGCTGTCTGTATCATAGCCGCCGCTGCACCGGCCAGGACGCTGCTCTCCGCTTCTTCCTCTATAACCCGCCCCGAGACTGCTGTGTAACTAGCCAATGGGAGTGTGCTGTCTGTATCACAGCCGCCGCCGCTGCACCGGCCAGGACGCTGCTCTCCGCTTCTCCTTCCTCTATAACCCGCCCCAAGACTGCTGTGTAACTAGCCAATGGGAGTGTGCTGTCTGTATCACAGCCGCCGCTGCACCAGCCAGAACGCTGCTCTCCGCTTCTCCTTCCTCTATAACCCGCCCGAGACTGCTGTGTAACTAGCCAATGGGAGTGTGCTGTCTGTATCATAGCCGCCGCTGCACCGGCCAGGACGCTGCTCTCCGCTTCTTCCTCTATAACCCGCCCCGAGACTGCTGTGTAACTAGCCAATGGGAGTGTGCTGTCTGTATCACAGCCGCCGCTGCACCAGCCAGAACGCTGTTCTCTGCTTCTCCTTCCTCTATAACTTGCCCGAGACTGCTGTGTAACTAGCCAATGGGAGTGTGCCGTCTGTATCACAGCTGCCGCTGCATTGGCCAGGACGCTGCTCTCCGCTTCTCCTTCCTCTATAACCCGCCCCGAGACTGCTGTGTAACTAGCCAATGGGAGTGTGCCGTCTGTATCACAGCTGCCGCTGCATCGGCCAGGACGCTGCTCTCCGCTTCTCCTTCCTCTATAACCCGCCCCAAGACTGCTGTGTAACTAGCCAATGGGAGTGTGCTGTCTGTATCATAGCCGCAGCTGCACCGGCCAGGATGCTGCTCTCCGCTTCTTCCTCTATAACCCGCCCCGAGACTGCTGTGTAACTAGCCAATGGGAGTGTGCTGTCTGTATCACAGCCGCCGCCGCTGCACCGGCCAGGACGCTGCTCTCCGCTTCTCCTTCCTCTTTAACCCGCCCCAAGACTGCTGTGTAACTAGCCAATGGGAGTGTGCTGTCTGTATCACAGCCGCCGCTGCACCAGCCAGAACGCTGCTCTCCGCTTCTCCTTCCTCTATAACCCGCCCGAGACTGCTGTGTAACTAGCCAATGGGAGTGTTCTGTCTGTATCGTAGCTGCCGCTGCACCGGCCAGGACGCTGCTCTCCGCTTCTCCTTCCTGTATAACTAGCCCCGAGACTGCTGTGTAACTAGCCAATGGGAGTGTGCTGTCTGTATCACAGCCGCCGCCGCTGCACCGGCCATGACGCTGCTCTCCGCTTCTCCTTACTCTATAACCCGCCCCAAGACTGCTGTGTAACTAGCCAATGGGAGTGTGCCGTCTGTATCACAACTGCCGCTGCATCGGCCAGGACGCTGCTCTCTGCTTTTCCTTCCTCTATGACCCGCCCCGAGACTGCTGTGTAACTAGCCAATGGGAGTGAGCTGTCTGTATCACAGCTGCCGCTGCATTGGCCAGGACGCTGCTCTCCGCTTCTCCTTCCTCTATAACCCGCCCGAGACTGCTGTGTAACTAGCCAATGGGAGTGTGCCGTCTGTATCACAGCTGCCGCTGCATCGGCCAGGACGCTGCTCTCCACTTTTCCTTCCTCTATGACCTGCCCGAGACTGCTGTGTAACTAGCCAATGGGAGTGTGCCGTCTGTATCACAGCTGCCGCTGCATTGGCCAGGACGCTGCTCTCCGCTTCTCCTTCCTCTATAACCCGCCCCGAGACTGCTGTGTAACTAGCCAATGGGAGTGTGCCGTCTGTATCACAGCTGCCGCTGCATCGGCCAGGACGCTGCTCTCCGCTTCTTCTTCCTCTATAACCCGCCCTGAGACTGCTGTGTAACTAGCCAATGGGAGTGTGCTGTCTGTATCATAGCCGCCGCTGCACCGGCCAGGACGCTGCTCTCCGCTTCTTCCTCTATAACCCGCCCCGAGACTGCTGTGTAACTAGCCAATGGGAGTGTGCTGTCTGTATCACAGCCGCCGCCGCTGCACCGGCCAGGACGCTGCTCTCCGCTTCTCCTTCCTCTATAACCCGCCCCAAGACTGCTGTGTAACTAGCCAATGGGAGTGTGCTGTCTGTATCACAGCCGCCGCTGCACCAGCCAGAACGCTGCTCTCCGCTTCTCCTTCCTCTATAACCCGCCCGAGACTGCTGTGTAACTAGCCAATGGGAGTGTGCTGTCTGTATCATAGCCGCCGCTGCACCGGCCAGGACGCTGCTCTCCGCTTCTTCCTCTATAACCCGCCCCGAGACTGCTGTGTAACTAGCCAATGGGAGTGTGCTGTCTGTATCACAGCCGCCGCTGCACCAGCCAGAACGCTGTTCTCTGCTTCTCCTTCCTCTATAACTTGCCCGAGACTGCTGTGTAACTAGCCAATGGGAGTGTTCTGTCTGTATCATAGCTGCGGCTGCACCGGCCAGGACGCTGCTCTCCGCTTCTCCTTCCTCTATGACCCGCCCCAAGACTGCTGTGTAACTAGCCAATGGGAGTGTGCTGTCTGTATCACAGCCGCCGCCGCTGCACCGGCCAGGACGCTGCTCTCCGCTTCTCCTTACTCTATAACCCGCCCCAAGACTGCTGTGTAACTAGCCAATGGGAGTGTGCCGTCTGTATCACAGCTGCCGCTGCATTGGCCAGGACGCTGCTCTCCGCTTCTCCTTCCTCTATAACCCGCCCCGAGACTGCTGTGTAACTAGCCAATGGGAGTGTGCCGTCTGTATCACAGCTGCCGCTGCATCGGCCAGGACGCTGCTCTCCGCTTCTCCTTCTTCTATAACCCGCCCCGAGACTGCTGTGTAACTAGCCAATGGGAGTGTGCTGTCTGTATCATAGCCGCCGCTGCACCGGCCAGGACGCTGCTCTCCGCTTCTTCCTCTATAAACCGCCCCGAGACTGCTGTGTAACTAGCCAATGGGAGTGTGCCGCCTGTATCACAGCTGCCGCTGCATCGGCCAGGACGCTGCTCTCCGCTTCTCCTTCCTCTATAACCCGCGCGAGACTGCTGTGTAACTAGCCAATGGGAGTGTTCTGTCTGTATCATAGCTGCCGCTGCACTGGCCAGGACGCTGCTCTCCGCTTCTCCTTCCTCTATAACCCGCCCCGAGACTGCTGTGTAACTAGCCAATGGGAGTGTGCCGTCTGTATCACAGCTGCCGCTGCATCGGCCAGGACGCTGCTCTCCGCTTCTCCTTCCTCTATAACCCGCCCCAAGACTGCTGTGTAACTAGCCAATGGGAGTGTGCTGTCTGTATCATAGCCGCAGCTGCACCGGCCAGGATGCTGCTCTCCGCTTCTTCCTCTATAACCCGCCCCGAGACTGCTGTGTAACTAGCCAATGGGAGTGTGCTGTCTGTATCACAGCCGCCGCCGCTGCACCGGCCAGGACGCTGCTCTCCGCTTCTCCTTCCTCTTTAACCCGCCCCAAGACTGCTGTGTAACTAGCCAATGGGAGTGTGCTGTCTGTATCACAGCCGCCGCTGCACCAGCCAGAACGCTGCTCTCCGCTTCTCCTTCCTCTATAACCCGCCCGAGACTGCTGTGTAACTAGCCAATGGGAGTGTTCTGTCTGTATCGTAGCTGCCGCTGCACCGGCCAGGACGCTGCTCTCCGCTTCTCCTTCCTGTATAACTAGCCCCGAGACTGCTGTGTAACTAGCCAATGGGAGTGTGCTGTCTGTATCACAGCCGCCGCCGCTGCACCGGCCATGACGCTGCTCTCCGCTTCTCCTTACTCTATAACCCGCCCCAAGACTGCTGTGTAACTAGCCAATGGGAGTGTGCCGTCTGTATCACAACTGCCGCTGCATCGGCCAGGACGCTGCTCTCTGCTTTTCCTTCCTCTATGACCCGCCCCGAGACTGCTGTGTAACTAGCCAATGGGAGTGAGCTGTCTGTATCACAGCTGCCGCTGCATTGGCCAGGACGCTGCTCTCCGCTTCTCCTTCCTCTATAACCCGCCCGAGACTGCTGTGTAACTAGCCAATGGGAGTGTGCCGTCTGTATCACAGCTGCCGCTGCATCGGCCAGGACGCTGCTCTCCACTTTTCCTTCCTCTATGACCTGCCCGAGACTGCTGTGTAACTAGCCAATGGGAGTGTGCCGTCTGTATCACAGCTGCCGCTGCATTGGCCAGGACGCTGCTCTCCGCTTCTCCTTCCTCTATAACCCGCCCCGAGACTGCTGTGTAACTAGCCAATGGGAGTGTGCCGTCTGTATCACAGCTGCCGCTGCATCGGCCAGGACGCTGCTCTCCGCTTCTTCTTCCTCTATAACCCGCCCTGAGACTGCTGTGTAACTAGCCAATGGGAGTGTGCTGTCTGTATCATAGCCGCCGCTGCACCGGCCAGGACGCTGCTCTCCGCTTCTTCCTCTATAACCCGCCCCGAGACTGCTGTGTAACTAGCCAATGGGAGTGTGCTGTCTGTATCACAGCCGCCGCCGCTGCACCGGCCAGGACGCTGCTCTCCGCTTCTCCTTCCTCTATAACCCGCCCCAAGACTGCTGTGTAACTAGCCAATGGGAGTGTGCTGTCTGTATCACAGCCGCCGCTGCACCAGCCAGAACGCTGCTCTCCGCTTCTCCTTCCTCTATAACCCGCCCGAGACTGCTGTGTAACTAGCCAATGGGAGTGTGCTGTCTGTATCATAGCCGCCGCTGCACCGGCCAGGACGCTGCTCTCCGCTTCTTCCTCTATAACCCGCCCCGAGACTGCTGTGTAACTAGCCAATGGGAGTGTGCTGTCTGTATCACAGCCGCCGCTGCACCAGCCAGAACGCTGTTCTCTGCTTCTCCTTCCTCTATAACTTGCCCGAGACTGCTGTGTAACTAGCCAATGGGAGTGTTCTGTCTGTATCATAGCTGCGGCTGCACCGGCCAGGACGCTGCTCTCCGCTTCTCCTTCCTCTATGACCCGCCCCAAGACTGCTGTGTAACTAGCCAATGGGAGTGTGCTGTCTGTATCACAGCCGCCGCCGCTGCACCGGCCAGGACGCTGCTCTCCGCTTCTCCTTACTCTATAACCCGCCCCAAGACTGCTGTGTAACTAGCCAATGGGAGTGTGCCGTCTGTATCACAGCTGCCGCCGCATTGGCCAGGACGCTGCTCTCCGCTTCTCCTTCCTCTATAACCCGCCCCGAGACTGCTGTGTAACTAGCCAATGGGAGTGTGCCGTCTGTATCACAGCTGCCGCTGCATCGGCCAGGACGCTGCTCTCCGCTTCTCCTTCTTCTATAACCCGCCCCGAGACTGCTGTGTAACTAGCCAATGGGAGTGTGCTGTCTGTATCATAGCCGCCGCTGCACCGGCCAGGACGCTGCTCTCCGCTTCTTCCTCTATAAACCGCCCCGAGACTGCTGTGTAACTAGCCAATGGGAGTGTGCCGCCTGTATCACAGCTGCCGCTGCATCGGCCAGGACGCTGCTCTCCGCTTCTCCTTCCTCTATAACCCGCGCGAGACTGCTGTGTAACTAGCCAATGGGAGTGTTCTGTCTGTATCATAGCTGCCGCTGCACTGGCCAGGACGCTGCTCTCCGCTTCTCCTTCCTCTATAACCCGCCCCGAGACTGCTGTGTAACTAGCCAATGGGAGTGCACTGTCTGTATCACAGCCGCCGCCACTGCACCGGCCAGGACGCTGCTCTCCGCTCCTCCTTCCTCTATGACCCGCCCCGAGACTGCTGTGTAACTAGCCAATGGTAGTGTGCCGTCTGTATCACAGCTGCCGCTGCATCGGCCAGGACGCTGCTCTCCGCTTCTCCTTCCTCTATGACCCGCCCCGAGACTGCTGTGTAACTAGCCAATGGGAGTGTGCCGTCTGTATCACAGCTGCCGCTGCATCGGCCAGGACGCTGCTCTCCGCTTTTCCTTCCTCTATAACCCGCCCCGAGACTGCTGTGTAACTAGCCAATGGGAGTGTTCTGTCTGTATCACAGCCGCCGCTGCACCGGCCAGGACGCTGCTCTCCGCTTCTTCTTCCTCTATAACCCGCCCTGAGACTTCTGTGTAACTAGCCAATGGGAGTGTGCCGTCTGTATCACAGCTGCCGCTGCATCGGCCAGGACGCTGCTCTCCGCTTCTCCTTCCTCTATAACCCGCCCAGAGACTGCTGTGTAACTAGCCAATGGTAGTGTGCTGTCTGTATCACAGCGGGATGCAGTCAAGATGCCGCCGGACGGAATCCCGGCGGTCGAAATACCGACGCCGGAATCCCGACCGCCACAATCCCGACATATTCTCCCTCCGTGGGTGTCCACGACACCCATAGAGGGAGAATATAATAGTGTGCCGAGCGTAGCGAGCGAAGCGAGCCCGCAAGGGGCTGCGTTCCGCTCACCACCCCTGTCGGGATTGTGTGGTCGGGATTCCGGCGTCGGTATTTCGACCGCCGGGATTCCGACCGGCGGCATTTAGTACTGATCCCATCACAGCCGCCGCTGCACCAGCCAGAACGCTGCTCTCCGCTTCTCCTTCCTCTATAACCCGCCCGAGACTGCTGTGTAACTAGCCAATGGGAGTGTTCTGTCTGTATCATAGCTGCCGCTGCACCGGCCAGGACGCTGCTCTCCGCTTCTCCTTCCTCTATGACCCGCCCCGAGACTGCTGTGTAACTAGCCAATGGGAGTGTGCTGTCTGTATCACAGCCGCCGCTGCACCAGCCAGAACGCTGCTCTCCACTTCTCCTTCCTCTATAGCCCGCCCCGAGACCGCTTTGTAACTAGCCAATGGGAGTGCTCTGTCTGTATCATAGCTGCCGCTGCACCGGCCAGGACGCTGCTCTCCGCTTCTCCTTCCTCTATAACCCGCCCCGAGACTGCTGTGTAACTAGCCAATGGGAGTGTGCTGTCTGTATCACAGCCGTCGCCGCTGCACCGGCCAGGACGCTGCTCTCCGCTTCTCCTTACTCTATAACCCGCCCCAAGACTGCTGTGTAACTAGCCAATGGGAGTGTGCCGTCTGTATCACAACTGCCGCTGCATCGGCCAGGACGCTGCTCTCTGCTTTTCCTTCCTCTATGACCCGCCCCGAGACTGCTGTGTAACTAGCCAATGGGAGTGTGCTGTCTGTATCACAGCTGCCGCTGCATTGGCCAGGACGCTGCTCTCCGCTTCTCCTTACTCTATAACCCGCCCCAAGACTGCTGTGTAACTAGCCAATGGGAGTGTGCCGTCTGTATCACAGCTGCCGCTGCATTGGCCAGGACGCTGCTCTCCGCTTCTCCTTCCTCTATAACCCGCCCCGAGACTGCTGTGTAACTAGCCAATGGGAGTGTGCCGTCTGTATCACAGCTGCCGCTGCATCGGCCAGGACGCTGCTCTCCGCTTCTCCTTCCTCTATAACCCGCCCGAGACTGCTGTGTAACTAGCCAATGGGAGTGTTCTGTCTGTATCATAGCTGCCGCTGCACCGGCCAGGACGCTGCTCTCCACTTCTCCTTCCTCTATGACCCGCCCCGAGACTGCTGTGTAACTAGCCAATGGGAGTGTGCTGTCTGTATCACAGCCGCCGCCGCTGCACCGGCCAGGACACTGCTCTCCGCTTCTCCTTACTCTATAACCCGCCCCAAGACTGCTGTGTAACTAGCCAATGGGAGTGTGCCGTCTGTATCACAGCTGCCGCCGCATTGGCCAAGACGCTGCTCTCCACTTCTCCTTCCTCTATAACCCGCCCCGAGACTGCTGTGTAACTAGCCAATGGGAGTGTGCCGTCTGTATCACAGCTGCCGCTGCATCGGCCAGGACGCTGCTCTCCGCTTCTCCTTCCTCTATAACCCGCCCCGAGACTGCTGTGTAACTAGCCAATGGGAGTGTGCTGTCTGTATCATAGCCGCCGCTGCACCGGCCAGGACGCTGCTCTCCGCTTCTTCCTCTATAAACTGCCCCGAGACTGCTGTGTAACTAGCCAATGGGAGTGTGCCGCCTGTATCACAGCTGCCGCTGCATCGGCCAGGACGCTGCTCTCTGCTTCTCCTTCCTCTATAACCTGCCCCGAGACTGCTGTGTAACTAGCCAATGGGAATGTGCTGTCTGTATCACAGCTGCCGCTGCACCGCCCAGTACGCTGCTCTCCGCTTCTCCTTCCTCTATAACCCGCGCGAGACTGCTGTGTAACTAGCCAATGGGAGTGTTCTGTCTGTATCATAGCTGCCGCTGCACCGGCTAGGACGCTGCTCTCCGCTTCTACTTCCTGTATAACCCGCCCTCTCACATGGTCCCTGTATTCCCTATCACACGGGTCCCTGTATTCCCTATCACATGGTCCCTGTATTCCCTATCACATGGTCCCTGTATTCCCTATCACATGGTCCCTATATTCCCTATCACATGGGTCCCTATATTCCCTATCACATAGTACCTGTATTTCCTATCACATGGTCCCTGTATTCCCTATCACATGGTCACTTTATTCCCTATCACATGGGTCCCTATATTCCCTATCACATGGTCCCTATATTCCCTATCACATGGTCCCTGTATTCCCTATCACATGGTCCCTGTATTCCCTATCACACGGTCCCTGTATTCCCTATCACACGGTCCCTATATTCCCTATCACACGGGTCCCTATATTCCCTATCACATGGTCCCTATATTCCCTATCACATGGTCCCTGTATTCCCTATCACATGGGTCCCTGTATTCCCTATCACATGGTCCCTGTATTCCTTATCACATGGGTCCCTGTATTCCCTATCACATGGTCCCTGTATTCCCTATCACACGGGTCCCTGTATTCCCTATCACATGGTCCCTATATTCCCTATCACACGGTTCCTGTATTCCCTATCACAAGGGTCCCTGTATTCCCTATCACATGGTCCCTGTATTCCCTATCACATGGGCCCTGTATTCCCTGTCATATGGGTCCCTATATTCCCTATCATACGGTCCCTGTATTCCCTATCACATGGTCCCTGTATTCCCTATCACATGGTCCCTGTATTCCCAATCACATGGTCCTTATATTCCCAATCACACGGGTCCCTATATTCCCTATAACATGGTCCCTGTATTCCCTATCACATGGTCCCTGTATTCCCAATCACATGGTCCCTGTATTCCCAATCACATGGTCCTTATATTCCCTATCACATGGTCCCTCTATTCCCTATCACATGGTCCCTGTATTCCCTATCACATGGTCCCTGTATTCCCAATCACATGGTCCTTATATTCCCTATCACATGGTCCCTGTATTCCCTATCACATGGTCCCTGTATTCCCTATCACATGGTCCTTATATTCCCAATCACACGGGTCCCTATATTCCCTATCACGCGGGTCCCTATATTCCCTATCACACGGGTCCCTATATTCCCTATCACATAGTACCTGTATTCCCAATCACATGGTCCCTGTATTCCCAATCACATGGTCCTTATATTCCCTATCACATGGTCCCTCTATTCCCTATCACATGGTCCCTGTATTCCCTATCACATGGTCCCTGTATTCCCAATCACATGGTCCTTATATTCCCTATCACATGGTCCCTGTATTCCCTATCACACGGGTCCCTGTATTCCCTATCACATGGTCCCTGTATTCCCTATCACATGGTCCCTGTATTCCCTATCACATGGTCCCTATATTCCCTATCACATGGGTCCCTATATTCCCTATCACATAGTACCTGTATTTCCTATCACATGGTCCCTGTATTCCCTATCACATGGTCACTTTATTCCCTATCACATGGGTCCCTATATTCCCTATCACATGGTCCCTATATTCCCTATCACATGGTCCCTGTATTCCCTATCACATGGTCCCTGTATTCCCTATCACACGGTCCCTGTATTCCCTATCACACGGTCCCTATATTCCCTATCACACGGGTCCCTATATTCCCTATCACATGGTCCCTATATTCCCTATCACATGGTCCCTGTATTCCCTATCACATGGGTCCCTGTATTCCCTATCACATGGTCCCTGTATTCCTTATCACATGGGTCCCTGTATTCCCTATCACATGGTCCCTGTATTCCCTATCACACGGGTCCCTGTATTCCCTATCACATGGTCCCTATATTCCCTATCACACGGTTCCTGTATTCCCTATCACAAGGGTCCCTGTATTCCCTATCACATGGTCCCTGTATTCCCTATCACATGGGCCCTGTATTCCCTGTCATATGGGTCCCTATATTCCCTATCATACGGTCCCTGTATTCCCTATCACATGGTCCCTGTATTCCCTATCACATGGTCCCTGTATTCCCAATCACATGGTCCTTATATTCCCAATCACACGGGTCCCTATATTCCCTATAACATGGTCCCTGTATTCCCTATCACATGGTCCCTGTATTCCCAATCACATGGTCCCTGTATTCCCAATCACATGGTCCTTATATTCCCTATCACATGGTCCCTCTATTCCCTATCACATGGTCCCTGTATTCCCTATCACATGGTCCCTGTATTCCCAATCACATGGTCCTTATATTCCCTATCACATGGTCCCTGTATTCCCTATCACATGGTCCCTGTATTCCCTATCACATGGTCCTTATATTCCCAATCACACGGGTCCCTATATTCCCTATCACGCGGGTCCCTATATTCCCTATCACACGGGTCCCTATATTCCCTATCACACGGGTCCCTGTATTCCCTATCACACGGGTCCCTGTATTCCCTATCACATGGTCCCTGTATTCCCTATCACATGGTCCCTGTATTCCCTATCACACGGGTCCCTATATTCCCTATCACATGGACCCTGTATTCCCTATCACACGGGTCCTGTATTCCCTATCACATGGTCCCTGTATTCCCTATCACATGGTCCCTGTATTCCCTATCACATGGTCCCTGTATTCCCTATCACATGGTCCCTGTATTCCCTATCACATGGTCCCTGTATTCCCTATCACATGGTCCCTGTATTCCCTATCACATGGTCCCTGTATTCCCTATCACACGGTCCCTGTATTCCCTATTACATGGTCCCTATATTCCCTATCACACGGGTCCCTATATTCCCTATCACACGGGTCCCTATATTCCCTATCACATGGTCCCTATATTCCCTATCACATGGTCCCTCTATTCCCTATCACATGGGTCCCTGTATTCCCTATCACACGGCTCCCTATATCCCCTATCACATGGTCCCTGTATTCCCTATCACACGGGTCCCTGTATTCCCTATCACATGGTCCCTGTATTCCTTATCACATGGGTCCCTGTATTCCCTATCACATGGTCCCTGTTTTCCCTATCACACGGGTCCCTGTATTCCCTATCACATGGTCCCTATATTCCCTATCACACGGTTCCTGTATTCCCTATCACATGGTCCCTGTATTCCCTATCACATGGTCCCTATATTCCCTATCAGTATGAAAAGTCGGCGGTCGGGATGCCCGCGGTCAGTATCCTGACGCCGGCATCCTGATCGTGGCAATGCCAACAGGGGTGCGTTAGGTACCGTAACCTCCCTCCCCTACCCCCTGTAATCCCTATCACATGGTCCCTATATTCCCTATCACATGGTCCCTGTATTCCCAATCACATGGTCCCTATATTCACAATCACACGGGTCCCTATATTCCCAATCACACGGGTCCCTATATTCCCTATAACATGGTCCCTGTATTCCCTATCACACGGGTCCCTGTATTCCCTATCGCACGGGTCCCTGTATTCCCTATCACACAGGTCCCTGTATTCCCTATCACACGGGTCCCTGTATTCCCTATCACACGGGTCCCTATATTCCCTATCACACGGGTCCCTATATTCCCTATCACATGGTCCCTATATTCCCTATCACATGGTCCCTGTATTCCCTATCACACGGGTCCCTGTATTCCCTATCACACGGGTCCCTGTATTCCCTATCACACGGTTCCCTGTATTCCCTATCACACGGGTCCCTATATTCCCTATCACACGGGTCCCTATATTCCCTATCACACGGGTCCCTGTATTCCCTATCACATGGTCCTATATTCCCTATCACATGGTCCCTATATTCCCTATCACATGGTCCCTGTATTCCCTATCACACGGTCCCTGTATTCCCTATCACACGGGTCCCTGTATTCCCTATCACATGGGTCCCTGTATTCCCTATCACATGGTCCCTGTATTCCCTATAACAAGGGTCCCTGTATTCCCTATCACACGGGTCCCTGTATTCCCTATCACATGGTCCCTGTATTCCCTATCACATGGTCCCTGTATTCCCTATAACATGGTCCCTATATTCCCTATCACACGGGTCCCTATATTCCCTATCACAAGGGTCCCTATATTCCCTATCACATGGTCCCTGTATTCCCTATCACACGGGTCCCTATATTCCCTATCACATGGACCCTGTATTCCCTGTCACATGGGTCCCTGTATTCCCTATCACACGGGTCCCTGTATTCCCTATCACACGGGTCCCTGTATTCCCTATCACACGGGTCCCCGTATTCCCTATCACATGGTCCCTGTATTCCCTGTCACATGGTCCCTGTATTCCCTATCACACGGTCCCTGTATTCCCTATCACATGGGTCCCTGTATTCCCTATCACACGGGACCCTATATTCCCTATCACATGGTCCTTGTATTCCCTATCACACGGTCCCTGTATTCCCTATCACATGGTCCCTGTATTCCCTATCACACGGGTCCCCGTATTCCCTATCACATGGTCCCTGTATTCCCTGTCACATGGTCCCTGTATTCCCTATCACACGGTCCCTGTATTCCCTATCACACGGTCCCTGTATTCCCTATCACATGGTCCCTGTATTCCCTATCACACGGGTCCCCGTATTCCCTATCACATGGTCCCTGTATTCCCTATCACATGGTCCCTGTATTCCCTATCACATGGGTCCCTGTATTCCCTATCACACGGGTCCCTATATTCCCTATCACATGGTCCCTGTATTCCCTATCACATGGTCCCTGTATTCCCTATCACATGGTCCCAGTATTCCCTATCACATGGTCCCTATATTCCCTATCAGTATGAAAAGTCGGCGGTCGGGATGCCCGCGGTCAGTATCCTGACGCCGGTATCCTGATCGTGGCAATGCCAACAGGGGTGCGTTAGGTACCGTAACCTCCCTCCCCTACCCCCTGTATTCCCTATCACATGGTCCTATATGCCCTATCACATGGTCCCTATATTCCCTATCACATGGTCCCTGTATTCCCAATCACATGGTCCTTATATTCCCAATCACACGGGTCCCTATATTCCCTATCACATGGTCCCTGTATTCCCTATCACATGGTCCCTGTATTCCCTATCACGCGGGTCCCTGTATTCCCTATCACATGGTCCCTGTATTCCCTATCACATGGTCCCTGTATTCCCTGTCACATGGTCCCTGTATTCCCTATCACACGGTCCCTGTATTCCCTATCACATGGGTCCCTGTATTCCCTATCACACGGGACCCTATATTCCCTATCACATGGTCCCTGTATTCCCTATCACACGGTCCCTGTATTCCCTATCACATGGTCCCTGTATTCCCTATCACACGGGTCCCCGTATTCCCTATCACATGGTCCCTGTATTCCCTGTCACACGGTCCCTGTATTCCCTATCACACGGTCCCTGTATTCCCTATCACACGGTCCCCGTATTCCCTATCACATGGTCCCTGTATTCCCTGTCACATGGTCCCTGTATTCCCTGTCACATGGTCCTAACCCCCCCCCCCTTTCCTGTTGCCTAACCTTTCCCACCCCGCAGCCTAACCCCCCTGGAGTGTGCCTAAACATAACCCCCCTCCCGCAGCCTAAACCTAAGTCAGCCGTTAATACTTACCGCCGAGATACTGACTGCCAGTATTCCATCGTATGGATCCTGATCCTTTCGGGATTCCGTCGTCGGTGTTCTAATGGCTTTCGGGATTCCCGTGTCGGTATTACGGCTGCCGGAATTCCGACAGCCGGCATCCTGAACCTATTCCAGACACATATATACATGGCGGTTTATTTTTTATCAGCAGCCAGTAAACCTATCAGTGTGAGTTTGGATGGGTGGAAAAGTGGCGTTCGATTATTTTAGATTCCCTGTATTTGGCAAGTTTACCCCTACCACCGCTAACAACAATGAAGTTTAAGTAAGAAACTCGCGCAAGGTACATGGCAAACATATAAACTCCACACAGATCAGCCATGACGGGGAGTTGAACTCATGACCTACGTTTGCATCATGTGCAGTTTGATACTTATCAGGACTGCATTTGCCTTTGCTGGCCCTGCCTGGCACTGTGTCATGTAACGGAGTGGCCCCACGCACCAGCCATTCACACTATAGTACAGAAACGTCTCGGCGTGGGAAATTTATATACACGTAGTCACATATGTACATTTGGTACACGGGTTTATTATGTATACCTCTTCAGCGCGCCTTACGGTACATTTAGATATAAGTCCTGGAACATGTAACAGTGTCTGATCTCAGCGGGATGTCTACGTCTGTCTACGTGTGGTTCCACCGGTGTTTAATAAGAGCCGACTGGTAGCGAAAAGTCTTGTCACACACCGTGCACTTAAAGGGCCTTTCTCCGGTATGAATCCGCTGGTGAACCACCAGGTTAGATTGCTGACTGAACTGTTTGCCGCATTCGCCACATGTGTAGGGACGCTCTCCGGTGTGTGTTCTGCGATGGACGGTCAGTTTGGACATTTTGATAAAGCACTTCCCGCACTCGGTGCAGGTGTACGGCCTGTCTCCCGTGTGCGTTTTCCTGTGCTCCGTCAGATGGGACCATTGGATGAAGGTCTTGTCACATTGGTAGCACTTGAAGGGCCGCTCCCCAGTGTGTGTCCTCAGGTGGACAACAAGCTTAGACTTCTCCAGGAAGCATTTGTCGCACTCGTGGCAGGAATACTGCTTGTCCGGTGGCAGGAGGGCTCCTAAATACTGACTCAATGGGGACCAAGGTAGGCAAGCGTCCTCACCCTCCTCCATGATATCTGGACCAGCCACGATATTGGCTGTCGGTGGCACCACAGTCAGAAGCCTACACTCTGTACTGTCAGACAGAGCATCACCATGGGTCGTTCTAAGGTCTAATGGTGGTATCTCCTCCTGCGATGTGTTCTTGTCCATATCTAGGTCCATTTGTGGTTGTGGATCATGGATTTTCAGATGGAGTTTAAGATTAGACTGCTGACTGAAGGCTTTACTGCACAGGGAGCAGTTGTAAGGCTTCTCTCCCGTGTGCGTTCTCTGGTGGACTACAAGAGCATAGTGGTAACTAAAGCTCTTCTCACAGTCACTGCATTGGAAGGGCCTCTCTCCAGTATGAGTCCTTAGGTGAACCACTAGGTTGGACTGCTGGCTGAAGCTCTTGTCGCACTCCGTGCATTTATACGGCTTTTCCCCGGTGTGAATGCGGAGGTGGACAATCAGTTTGGACATTTTAATGAACTTCTTCTCGCACTCCGTACACTGGAATGGCCTGTCTCCGCTGTGGGTTCTCTGGTGTTCCACCAGATTTGATGGGTAGTGGAACGCCTTATCGCACTGGTCGCACTTATGTGGCTTATTCCCGGTGTGGATCCTCAAATGCTCCGTTAGGTGGGACCTCTTGGTGAAGCTTTTCCCACACTCCGTGCACTTGAATGGTTTTTCCCCTGTGTGCGTCCTGTGGTGCTCAATAAGCTTGGATTGTTGGTTGTAACTCTTCTCACACATCGCGCACTTGAATGGCCTTTCCTCTATGTGACACTTCTTGTGGACAACCAGCTGGGACCTTTTCATGAAGCTCTTCCCACATTCGAAGCATTTGAAGGGCCTCTCACCGGTGTGTGTCCTTTGGTGCAGAGACAGGACCGATAGGTTACTAAAGGTTTTATCACAGTTATTACACTTAAATAATTTACCCGTGGGGTGAACGGGCTGTGGGGCAACCACGGCAACCTGCTGCTTCCCCACATCACCTGTGCGTCTATCCTGCACCTTCTCCTGATCATGGCTCTGCTTGTGGGCTGCGAGGTGGGACCAGCTGCCAAACACCTTCTTACACTGAACACAGGGGTGAGCCTTCCTACTCAGCGGGGGCTTCCTATGTTTACATGTGACGTCTCCATTCATTGGACATTCCGGACAGCTGTAAGGAACGTTATGGAGTGTTTGGTCTCTTCGGGCTTCCTCTTTCCATGTCCACTTTTCTGCACCACCATGTAGTTCCAGTTCTGAAATGACAAATTGGGAATTCAAGACCCCACATCCACCTTTCACCTAAAATAATTTTGCATCATAAACCAGGAGAAATAGAGCATAAGGATCTAGGTTTCTGCTTATATAGTAGGAAAAAAAACACTCCCTAAATTGGAAGACATGTCCTTCTAAAAATCATTAAGGGTGTAATAAATGGCCTCTTACCCAATTGGGCTGCCGTATAATGCATGATACACGTGTCATCTCCAGTAAAGAGCCTTCGTGGAGGAGAGGCCTGGCGATACTGGTACCCTACGAGAAATATAAAACTTTTATTGTATATAATATACAGTATGTCACAATAGAGCTTCAATAATTTCCACCAAAGATGACAGCTCATGTTCTTATTAATTTGAACAGAGGTGCCAACATAAGGTGACGCCTTTCTCATGGATGAAACTATAGTTAAGATTATCTACGGTAACGAGGTAATCACCAGACAATTCACGGTGACTCTATAACAATAATTACTGTATATAGAAGAAACACAAATCCCTAATCCTGCACTGTATAAAAATCTGCCTGAGCACCATCCTCAGGTCCTCTGACCGCAGCGACAGACAGTCCTCCACTCTATACCTAGTTCCTTACCCAATCACAGCACAGCCTCCACTCTATACCTAGTTCCTTACCCAATCACAGCACAGCCTCCACTCTATACCTAGTTCCTTACCCAATCACAGCACAGCCTCCACTCTATACCAAGTTCCTTACCCAATCACAGCACAGCCTCCACTCTATACCTAGTTCCTTACCCAATCACAGCACAGGCTCCACTCTATACCTAGTTCCTTACCCAATCACAGCACAGCCTCCACTCTATACCTAGTTCCTTACCCAATCACAGCACAGCCTCCACTCTATACCTAGTTCCTTACCCAATCACAGCACAGCCTCCACTCTATACCTAGTTCCTTACCCAATCACAGCACAGCCTCCACTCTATACCTAGTTCCTTACCCAATCACAGCACAGCCTCCACTCTATACCAAGTTCCTTACCCAATCACAGCACAGCCTCCACTTTATACCTAGTTCCTTACTCAATCACAGCACAGCCTCCTCTCTATACCTAGTTCCTTACCCAATCACAGCACAGGCTCCACTCTATACCTAGTTCCTTACCCAATCACAGCACAGCCTCCACTCTATACCTAGTTCCTTACCCAATCACAGCACAGCCTCCACTCTATACCTAGTTCCTTACCCAATCACAGCACATCCTCCACTCTATACCTAGTTCCTTACCCAATCACAGCACAGCCTCCACGCTATACCTAGTTCCTTACCCAATCACAGCACAGCCTCCACTCTATCTAGTTCCTTACCCAATCACAGCACAGCCTCCACTCTATCTAGTTCCTTACCCAATCACATAATAATAATAATAATAATAATAATAATAATAATGTTAATTATATAGCACTTTTCTCCTACTAGGACTCAAAGTGCTTTACATTTGCATTTACAGTACAAAATACAAAACAAGCGTAACAGTAGATATTAGTGCAATGCGTTAGTAAATAGGCAAGTCTTTAGTCTATTTTTGAAGTATTCTAGAGTAGAGGCTTCTCGAACTGTGCGTGGAAGAGAGTTCCATAGAGTCTGAGCCACATGGCTAAAAGCTTGACCCCAGATGAATTCTGGGAGATTCTAGGTACTGTCAGTAGTCATTCATCTACAGATCGTAGTAATTGAGTGGGGCAGTATGGAATCCGGAGCTGCGTCAGGTACCTAGGGCCCTGGTCATGTAGTGCTTTGAAAGTCAGCAAGCCAATCTTGAAGATGATTCACCATCTTACAGACAGCCAGTGACGGGAGTATAGGATGGGTGTTATGTGGCTTGAATGGGTGGAATTCTTTTGCTGTGAGACCAAAGTAGAAGGCATTACAGTAGTCTAGGCATGATGATATAAATGCATGTATGACTTTAGGCAGGTCTTCTGAGGGAATTAAGTACTTGATTCTGGCAATGTTCCTCAGGTGAAAGAATGAGGATTTGATTGTGGCTGATACCTGATGTTTAAGTGTCAAGCCACCATCCAGGACAAAACCAAGATTCTGCACATGTTCAGTGTTTTGTAGTTCTGAACCCCCAAGTGTAAGTCCTGTCGGTTGGCTATGCTGCAGTCTTATCCTGTGACCTATTATAAGGACCTCTGTGTTATCAGGGTTCAGTCGCAGCCAACTGGCATCAACCACTCCTGGAGGACAGCTAGACAGCCATTTAGGGTTGTTATTGGGTTATCAGTACCTGGAGCAAAGCACAGGTACAGGTGTGTATCCTCTGCATAGCAGTGGTAGACTAGGCCATGACGTCTGATTATTTCACCCAGTGGTCGCACGTATATTGCAAAAAGCATGAGAGATAGTATAGAACCCTCTGGTACACCATTGGCGCTCAATTAGAATCCCATGGTCCATGGTGTCAAATGCTGCAGAGAGATCCAGAAGGATTAAGATTGAACAGTCACCTCTGTCTCTTGCCATCAGAAGATCATTAAGCATACATTCCAGGGCTGTGTCGGTGCTATGCCTTCTCCTGAATACTAACTGGAATGGATCATAAATAGCATGGGTTGACAGACATGTTTCTAGTTGAGTTGCAACCAATGACCTTTCCTAAAAAGGGAAGGTTTGATACTGGTCTGTAGCTGGTCATGCAGTCGGGGTCTAAATTAGATTTTTGAAGAAGTGGTCTGACAATTGCTTCCTTTAGGGGTTCAGGAAAAATGTTTGTCTGCAAATACAGGGCCAGTTATTTCCATACACCCTAATAGAAGCTTGGTTGAGGCAGGGTCTCCACTCTATACCTAGTGTCTTACCCAATCACAGCACAGCATCCACTCTATACCTAGTTCCTTACCCAATCACATCATAATATCCACTCCATACCTAGATCCTTACCCAATCACAGCATGACCCCACTCTATAGGTAGCTCCTTACCCAATGACAGCACATCCCCCACTCTATACCTAGATCCTTAACCAATCACAGCACAATGGGGGTCATTCCGAGTTGTTCGCTCGGTATTTTTTTCTCGCAACGGAGCGATTAGTCGCTAATGCGCATGCGCAATGTCCGCAGTGCGACTGCGCCAAGTAAATTTGCTATGCAGTTAGGTTTTTTACTCACGGCATTACAATGTTTTTTCTTCGTTCTGCTGATCGTAATGTGATTGACAGGAAGTGGGTGTTTCTGGGCGGAAACAGGCCGTTTTATGGGTGTGTGTGAAAAAACGCTACCGTTTCTGGGAAAAACGCGGGAGTGGCTGGAGAAACGGAGGAGTGTCTGGGAGAACGCTGGGTGTGTTTGTGACGTCAAACCAGGAACGACACTGACTGAACTGATCGCAGATGCCGAGTAAGTCTGGAGCTACTCAGAAACTGCCAAGAAGTGTCTATTCGCAATTCTGCTAATCTTTCGTTCGCAATTTTAATAAGCTAAGATTCACTCCCAGTAGGCGGCGGCTTAGCGTGTGCAAAGCTGCTAAAAGCAGCTTGCGAGCGAACAACTCGGAATGACCCCCAATATCCACTCCATACCTAGATCCTTACCCAATGACGGCACAGCCTCCATTCTATAGGTAGCTCCTTACCCAATGGCAGCACAGCCTCCATTCTATAGGTAGCTCCTTACCCAATGAGAGCACAGTGTCCAGGTTCTCCTGCATGACTTGCTTGTAGAGCTCTTTCTGCCACTCCTCCATATGGCACCATTCGTCCTCTGAGAAATACACCGCCACCTCATCAAAGGACACGGGGACCTGGAACAGGCAGCAGAAATGGTTCGGATGATGCAATAGACAGTGTAAGAGGGTGCGAGCATGGACCAGCAGGTGATCCCCAGTCGCCCTCCGATGTATAATTAGATTTATTTATCTACTGTTGTGCATTTAGCACGTGTCACATGACGTCTCTGCAGCGGTGTCATATGGAGGGGTTCAGCACTGGCAGAGGATACAGGAGCCAGTAATCCCATTACAGCAACATATAAGATACAGGTAGAAAGTTATACACAAGTCGGCCACAAGTAGACTCGCGTTGTGTGAATGGAGATGATTCAGAGATGTACACAACCCTGATGGTTTACATGATCTCCGATGTGCACTGTGCTGTACACGCGCAGGACCCGTTCTACACATGTTGTCGGACGCAGTGCTCCCTAAGCCGCAGCCTAATTGCAGGTTGCGGCCATTTGGAGGTGGGGCCTAAGTCAGGGGTGTCGGCCCCAACTTCTGGGAGTGACAAGGTCACTGTCTGCATCTTCCGACACACATTTACTGACCTCGGCTACGGAGCTGAGACGGCCAATGGTTGCGATTGTGAGCCGATGCTGGGTCTTTTTGGATTCGGCACTCAGATCTGCGATAGCGGCAAAGGGCACACGCCTCCTGCAGCATTACGCATCACTACTGCGTCCGTCTCTGAATCAGGCTCTAAATGCAGATCTTCTCCCGTATGACGACCTGTACACATCTATGAGCCGCCCGCTCGGTTTCCTGGCTATTATCGGAGCTCTGGCGCCAGCCTTGTCCGTGGTGCAAGAAATCAGATGGATATATGTGTGTGTGCAACTCAACCACGCCAAGAATCCAGTCTACAGACCCTCACTCAGCTCACCCTGCACGCAAACACCCCACTGTCGCCTAGTACCGCCCATTCAGCCACAATGCAGACGTGCACGACCTGAATCACCCGAAGATGCGCACGCTCGGATACGCAGCATGTGTAGGGGGTGATTCAGATTTGCGTTTTTGCACAGCGGGCGAACAGGTACTAACAGCACATGGGGTATATTTACTAAAATTCGTATTTGTGTCGATTTGGAGGGAGATTAAACACGAATGACATCGAATGTGTGAATTTGCAACTTTTTGAATTTTTTACGCCTCATTTACTATGCTGTCGTATTCTGTATTTTCGTTTTTTCCTATGTCGATGTCATTCGTAATTTCGGACAGTGTTTTACGGGAGTGAATAGTAAAACACTGCCGACATTAACACAATGAATCTCGGCCGGATCTGTGAGATCCGTGCAGGGCTTCATTGTGCACCTTTAAAAAAAAAAATAAAGTGTTAAAAATCACGAAAAAAATTGCGTGGGGTCCCCCCCTCCTAAGCAAAACCAGCCTCGGGGTCTTTGAGCCGGTCCCGGTTGTAAAAATATGGGGGGGAAATTGTCAGAGGTTCCCCCATATTTAAACAACCAGCACCGGGCTCTGCGCCTGGTCCTGGTGCAAAATATACGGGGGACAAAAAGCGTAGGGGTCCCCCGTATTTTTTGAACCAGCACCGGGCTCCACTAGCCAGATACATAATGCCACAGCCGGGGGACACTTTTATATTGGTCCCTGCGGCCCTGGCATTAAATCACTAACTAGTCACCCCTGGCCGGGGTACCCTGGAGGAGTGGGGACCCCTTAAAGCAAGGGGTCCCCCCCCTCCAGCCACCCAAGGGCCAGGGGTGAAGCCCGAGGCTGTCCCCCCCATCCAAGGGCGGCGGATGGGGGGCTGATAGCCAAGTGTAAAAATGAAGAATATTGTTTTTTGTAGCACTACTACAAGTCCCAGCAAGCCTCCCCCGGAAGCTGGTACTTGGAGAACCACAAGTACCAGCATGCGGTGGAAAAACGGGCCCGCTGGTACCTGTAGTACTACTACAAAAAAATTACCCAACAAAAAACTGAACACACACACCGTGATAGTAAAACTTTATTACCTACATGCATACCGACACACACATACTTACCTATGTTCACACGAGGCTCGGTCCTCTTCTCCATGTAGAATTCACGGGGTACCTGTGAATAAAATTATACTCACACAATCCAGTGTAGCTTCTGTCCTCTTCTACTTGTAATCCACGTACTTGGCAAAAAAACAAACCGAAAAACCCGAACCACACACTGAAAGGGGTCCCATGTTTACACATGGGACCCCTTTCCCCGACTGGCGGGACCCCCCGTGACTCCTGTCAAAGAGGGTCCCTTCAGCCAATCAGGAAGCGCCACGTCTTGGCACTCTCCTGATTGGCTGTGCGCTCCTGAGCTGTCAGTCAGGCTGCGCACGGCAGAGATACAATGTAGCGCATAGGCGCTCCATTGTATCCAATGGTGGGAACTTTGCGGTCAGCGGTTGACCGCGAGTAACCTCAACCGAGCTGGTTATGCTTAGGAGGGGGGACCCCACGCAATTTTTTTTTCCAGATTTTAAACACTTTCCCACCCCTTCCCACTGATAAACATGCACGGATCTCATGGATCCGGGCATGACTATCAGAACACGGTAAAAAAAAAGCAGGTCTGTTTTAAAACTGCTTTTTTTTTTACGATTTGGATTTTTTCACGGCAGTGTTTGGCTATTGCCGGCAGCGTTTGTGAAATAGAATTTTTAGTAAATTACCAAGTTGATTCAAATAACAGGCGTATTTGACCGATGGTGTATTCATTCGTATTTTTTTACTTTGACTTCCAAAAAAATACGAATGCCCTCATCACTGCCGAGATTTTAGTTTAGCAAATTCCCAAGATGACACTTTGAAGAAAAAACACCAAATCGGTCAAAATCGGGACCTTAGTAAATATACCCCCGTGTGTATGCAGGCGCGTCAGACAGCTACAACGGGCATCGCCGACCAGCGACAGGTTGGTGCGAAATTTCAAATTGCACAGGAGTACGCAAGGTGATTGACAGGAAGAGGGCGTTTGTGGGTGGTAATTGACCGTTTACTGGGAGTGTCAGGAAAAACGTAGGCGTGCCCAAGTGTTTTCAGGGCAGGCGTCTGACGTCAGCTCTGGCCCCGATCAGCCTGTTCTCATCGCACTGTGGGGGTCATTCCGTGTTGATCGCTCATTAATGGTTTTTTTGCAGCGTTGCGATCAGATAGTCGCCGCCTATAGGGGAGTATTTTCGCTTTGCAAGTGTGCGATCACATGTGCAGCCAAGTGGTACAAAAAACAGTTTGAGCAGTTTCTGAGTAGCCCAGAACTTACTCAGCCGCTGCGATCACTTCATCCTGTCCGGTCCCGGAATTGACATCAGACACCCGCCCTGCAAACGCCTCGACACGCCTGCGTTTTTCCAACCACTCCCAGAAAACGGTCAGTTGCCACCCACAAACGCCTTCTTCCCGTCAATCTCCTTGCGATCGGCTGTGCGAATGGATTCTTCGTTAAATCCATCGCTCAGCAACGATCCACTGTGTACCTGTACGACGCGCCTGCGCATTGCATACGCATGTGCATTAGTGACCCGATTGCTGCGCTGCAAAAAACGCTTGCGTGTGAACAGGTCAAAATGACCCCCTGTAGGAGTAAGTCCTGGACTATGCAGAGACTGCACACAGTGGATATTAGCAGCTCGGCGTACACATGCGATCGATCACACACTTGCACGGCAAATTTACACTCCCCCTGGGGGCGGCAACTATCTAAACGCAGGACAGCAAAGTTAGCAGCCCAGCGATCAGATCTGAATGTCCCCCATAGTGCTAAAGATCACAAGACGTATTTGTGTGTAAGTCTGCGTCGCCCCTAACGCTGTGACTCAACGCAGCTACTGAGTCCTTACACAGAGACAGAGGTCTGCTTTTAACTAGACCAGGGGTAAGCACTCCAGCTGCTGAGGAACTACACATCCCAGCATGCCCTGCCGCAGGTTTAGCTTGCCCTAACAGCAAAACTGTGGCAGGGCATGCTGGAATGTGTAGTTCCACAGCAGTTGGATGGCCAGAGGATACTCACCCCTGAGCTAGACATCATTCAGCACATTTTACCTACAGATAGATTAAACGTAACGCCGGGCGCCACAACCGCTGCAGAAGCGCCAAATCCGGAATACCCTAACAGAAGCGCCATCTTTACGCCCATTTATCTATCTTGTCTGACACAACTCATTTTGGGGGGGCATCAGATTTCTAAGGGCAATTATTAGATGCGCTCTGTTGCTGTATATGCAATAAGGAATCTTTTTTTGGGGGGAAGATATTATGGTCGAGATGCCGGGATAAGAGTCCGTACCAGTGATCAGTAAGAAGTAAGGCGATTGCGCACTTCGTACCGGGGTACGCTACTGCGTAAACGCTGACAGACTATTTTCTCTGGATTTCCCTCAGGTTAGTGTTAATAAATACTAATGAGAACCATAAATAACCCCGAGTAAGATACAGAAAGCAGTCTGATATTAAACCAACGTTAAGTCATTTCAATTCCTATACGTGATTAAACAGTTTGTAGCCTATTGTATCCGCCAACTGTCCCTAATTTCCTGGCCGGGAATGGCGGCTGTAATTTCCCAGCAACTGCGCAGTGCAGCCATGTAATTATTACCATTAGGGGTCGGGCAGGACCGGAGACGGGGGGGGCAATGGGGACACCTGTACCGGGCCCCAAGGATCAGAGGGGCCCCAAGTCTATGCCACTTAGTGTCCGGCAGGGATGTGAGCAGGGAGTCATCATGGAGTTATTGGGGAGAGACAGACCGTGGTGTGTGTGGGGGAGGACGGAGAGATATACATATTTATATATCTGTATACTGTAGATAAATAAAAACATGTATATTTATTGAATAACAGTTTATTATATAGCGCAGAAAATTCTGTTGCTCTGAGGGGGCCCCAGAGATATCACTGTACCGGGCCCCAGAGATATCACTGTACCGGGCCCCAAGATGTCTGTTGCCGGCCCTGGGGGTGGGCATCGGACATGGCTATACAGTGGCCCAATTCCTAATGGACACAGGCAGTGCGATATATCGGCCGGTGTGAGAATGACCCTGCTTGTACGCCAGAGCGCGTATGCAAATTAGCAATTTGATTTACAAAAAAATTGATTATCCCCTGATGATAAGGGATTGATACGTAATGATCCCATTAGGAGGCGGCTCTCTGATCGCCCATCCCTACTGTAAAATACTGGGTCACTCAGAATCATAATTTGCTGTTTGGAAGAGGAACGTCGTTTTAAAAGCAAAAAAATATGTTCAAATGAAATGCTGGGGATTGTAGTCCTCCACTGCCTTTCATGTTACTCGATTAGACGTTGTGGCTCAGTGGCCAAGTGCCCCTGGAAAGTAATACTACTTATTACAGATGTACAGTCTGTGTGGTGAATAAGGGGTTAATAAAACTCACAGTCCCCAGCGCTGAGCTGAACATCATTAACCGCTTGTAGGAGACACCAATCCTGAGGCTAGAGGCAGCGCAGATCCAGGGGCGACGCCGCCAGGTCAGGAGGGAGAGCCAGCCGTGCCATAGAAGAATCCCCAGCAAATCCTTGAGCCAGTGCTCACTCCTATACTCTCCTGTCTCTCTGTCACATGACTGGTTGCTTCCTGCTGGCTGCCAGAACTACAAGTCCCACAAGGCCTTGCAGGCTGGCGGCCATTCCTACTGTGCGGGCCAGGCTGGGACTGCATCATCCCCCACCCTGCACAATGGGAACACGGCCATTTATCCTCCTGTACGCATAGTCCTGGATTACTGGGATTAAACCTGGGACAAACACATGTTCTATCTATTATCTCCTAGAAGCAGCTAGAATGAAGTAGAATTTGATTGGTTGCTATGAGCAACATCACCAGTTCTAAAAAAACTCCCACCTTAGTAAATTTACCTCAGTCTATGCATAGACGCGTTTACATGTGCTCAGGGCAGACTAGATGGGTCAAGCGGTTCTTATCTGCCATCAACTTCTATCGGCTAAATGTAGTACTCCCAGTATCAGGGGTGCCGCAATTTGTGCCAGTCTGACCGTAAAGCAGCGATAATTTACACAGCAAGTGTGGCTGTCTCTGCAGTGTTGGGCTTAGTAAATACCAAACCTGCCGCTTAGTAAATTTCCCCCTAAGGGCCCAATCTAAGGGCCTGATTCAGACCTGATGCTGCTGTGCATTTTCGCAATCAGGCATTAACTGCGCATGCGCGTCGGCCAACAACAACGGTCATCGCCGGTCAGTGACAGGATGGTGCGAAAATTGAATTTACACGGGCGTTCACAAGGTGATTGACAGGAATCGGGAGTTTGTGGGTGGTAACTGACCGTTTACTGGGTGTGTCAGGGAAAACGCAGACGTGCCCAAGCGTTATCAGGGAGGGTGTGTGACGTCAGCTCCGGCCCCCGATCAGCCCGTTCTCATCGCACTGTAGGAGTAAGTCCTGGGCTGCGCACACACTGGATTTTTGCAGCTCGGCGTACACATGGGATCACACAACGAATATACACTCCCCCTGGAGGCGGCGACTATCTGATCACAGGACAGCAAAGTTAGTAGCCCCGCAATCAGGTCTGAATCCCCCTAAGGCTGTAAGGGAACCCAATCTGCAGGAGCAATCACGTTTCCAGCATTTTCATCTTCAGAAACGTTCACTCTTACCTCCATAGAGATACAGCAATCATCGTTACACTCCAAGGGCTGGCTGTAATTTCGTCCAAGATGGCAGTGTCCCGCAACCGTCCGCGGGGCACTGGAGCCAGCGGGTGGGACAGCAGGACAGTGCCTGGAATGTGGGATTGTCTCCCGCTGGATTAGGGGCGATTGGGAGGTATGAGTCCCGCGGCATATTTATCACAGTCTGCATCTCAGACACGGATGGGTTGTGATAAAATCGCATTGCGATAATTGAATACATTGCAGGGGTATATCAACTATCACATGCAGGGACAGAAGGTTGTGAGAAGGTTCTGTACCTGCAAATCCGCTTACACACTTCTCTGGGTGGTTTTGGGGGTGAAAAATATCCTGCCACTGTACCACGCATGTGCTGCTGCCAGCTACCCCCCTCCCCCCTTCTGATTACACTTACCTGCAGCCAGGAACCGGTGATCGATGATCCGTGTCGGCGGCCAGGCCTTGGATCCTGTGATCCGCTGAGGCCTATCAGACACACATGGCTGATCACGTGGGGCTGGATCCGAGCTCAGCTGTCACAGGTAGGGGAACCAGTGCGAAGCCTAGATAGCGTTATTATCACAGGGCTCCCTCCTGGGCTTTTTTACAATCCTTTTTTAGTAAATTCCGGCATATTGCATTTCTCATTACTAGTATGGGAAATACGATCTGGTTACTAAAAAGCGACATGGAGGAGAATTTAGCTAATTCTCCTCATATCACCCATTAGTACATTCAGTTGAAATAGTTTTGATAAATCAGACACTCAATCTACTACTATGCGTGAGCACATTGCAAACCTGGGGCCTCATTCACTATCATTTGCTAACGCACGCACTGAGCGATCATCGGCAGACTGCGTATGCGCTACAAATGCATTGCGCGTGTGCGAAGGTCAAAATGCGATCGCTCTGCGTATGCAGTCTAAGTGTAATTCGATCGCAATTTGACTGACAGGAAGTGACCATTTGTGGGTGGTAATATGGCGCTTCTGGGAAGTGGTTGGGAAAACGCAGTAGTGTCATGGCCGTTTCGGGGGAAGGAATCTGATGTCATCTGCGAACGCTACAATGAAAAATATGGCGCCCGGTGCGACTCCATTCACATTATTTTGAGTGGACATGGGTCATCCGAAACTGTCGCTTGCGCTCATTTTTTGTATGTATTGCGATTCCGCTAATGCATACGCAGATTTGCGAACGCATCAGTGAGCGTCTCTTATCCTTTCTGGGCGTCTCTTCACATGCGATCTTTAGCAATAGCAGATTAGAGAAAATTGCTATTTCCGATCCATAGTGAATTAGGCCTCATCTGTTCAGCAGAACCAGATTCACATTAAATGCAACGGATTCAAGAGATTTGCGTCACCACAGCACCACCTGGAGGTTGTATGTGGGATATTGGGAAGCTGCGTGCTGGAGGCGGTATACTGGATATCTATGTACAGGAGATTACATACTGCTTATTGGGAACCTCTATCCTGAAGGCTGGATACTGGGGAACTGGTGTACTGGCGGCTGTATACAGGAAAACTTCAAGCAGGAACAAAGATCAGAACAATATGTTATCTGTCTTGACGTAAAATTAATATTTCTACATCGCTGGGAGCGTCAGAAGTCAGAATTAGATACCTGCAGTGACGTGCGGTGGGGTGAGGCAGGTGAGGCAGAGCCCTTCCTGTCATACTAACGTTTGCGCTAGTGGTTCTTAAACGTTTTGAATCACTGCGCCCTAGAGTATCAGAACTTTTTTCACGGCGCCCCTAGACCAAAAGTTTCTTATTGAGAAATTTAAAAAGAAGCATTAAATGAAGTAGATTGTGTTTATTTGTCATCCTTAGGGTCGATTGAGTGGTGAGGGATAAGGTTTCCTTCTATTTGTCCACACATTTTATGATTGGCAGCCACCAGCACTGGTTTTGCCTATTACATTGACCATTTTATACTGCTGCACCTGTGTATAATGCCCACATGTATACAGTGCTGCACCTGTGTATAATACCCACATGTATATACTGCTACACCTGTGGATAATGCCCACATGTATATACTGCAGCACCTGTGTATAATGCCCACATGTATATACCACTGCACCTGTGTATAATGCCCACTTGTATATACTGCTGCACCTGTGTATAATGCCCACATGTATATACTGCTGCACCTGTGTATAATGCCTACATGTACATACTGCTGCACCTGTGTATAATGCCCACATGTATATACCGCTGCACCTGTGTATAATGCCCAAATGTATATACCGCTGTACCTGTGTATAATGCCCACATGTATATACCGCTGCACCTGTGTATAATGCTCTCATGTATATACCGCTGCCCCTGTGTATAATGCCCACATGCAGGGTTGGACTGGCCCACAGGGATACAGGGGAAACCCCCGGGGGGCACCACTACCCAGGGGGCACACCTCCTCCTCTAAGGATCAGGTTCCAGGCTGTACACTTGAATGACACATAATACATATGTTACCTTATATTGCACAGAACTATGGTGTATTTCCTACAGTGTATTGGTGTTATTAATCTGGTACATTGCATGCGCTATCAGTTTTTACTATATATATTTGTCAAGGGGCCCAGACCATGCACTCTCTAATGGTTAGCCAAACCTCTGTGGAGATTGACCACACCCTTAAACATGGGCCACTACCACTGCATTCCCCGGTGGGCCCTTCATGCCCCAGTCCGACACTGCCCACATGTATATACCGCTGCACCTGTGTATAATGCCCACATGTATATACCGCTGCACCTGTGTATAATGCCCACATGTATATAGTGCTGCACCTGTATACAATGCCCACATGTATACAGTGCTGCACCTGTGTATAATTCCCACATGTATATACAGCTGCACCTGTGTATAATGCCCACATGTATATAGTGCTACACCTGTGTATAATGCCCACATGTATATAGTGCTACACCTGTGTATAATGCCCACATGTATATACCGCTGCACCTGTGTATAATGCCCAGATGTATATACTGCTGCACCTATGTATAATGCCCACATGTATATACCTCTGCACCTGTGTATAATGCCCACATGTATATACTGCTGCACCTGTGTATAATGCCCACATGTATATACCGTTGCACCTGTGCATAATGCCCAAATGTATATACCGCTGCACCTGTGTATAACGCCCACATGTATATACCGCTGCACCTGTGTTTAATGCCCACATGTATATACTGCTGCACCAGAGTATAATGCCCACATGTATATACCGCTGCATCTGTGTATAATGCCCACATGTATATACTGCTGCACTTGTGTATAATGCCCACATGTATATACTGCTGCACCACTGTATAATGCCCACATGTATATACCGCTGCACCTCTGTATAATGCCCACATGTATATACCGCTGCACCTGTGTATAATGCCCACATGTATATACCGCTGCACCTGTGTATAATGCCCACATGTATATACCGCTGCACCTGTGTATAATCCCCACGTGTAAATACCGCTGCACCTGTGTATAATCCCCACATGTATATACCGCTGCACCTGTGTATAATGCCCACATGTATATACTGCTGCACCTGTGTATAATGCCCACAAGATCCCTTTGGCTCATATATTGTGAATAAATCTGGCTCTGGTACTAACCAGTGCCTCCTCAGCCATTTACCTCACCCCACGTCCCTGGATACCTGATATTTGTGTATTAGTTACCTATTAGTTTGGGGGCACCTAGAACATTTGATTTGGGAGAAACTAGGTATTTAATCAGTCAAACATCCTAGAGCAGCTTTCTTTACAATAATTTTATAGTGGTAAAGTTTAATGTGACCATACCATATTTCATCTGGCTATTACACAGGGGAAATTATGTACAATTACTAATAAACGTTACAAGGGCAGTCCTAGCATGGACCCTGGATTACTAACCAGCCAGCCAGTCATCAGGGACTTGGTCATGACATCAGTATGTGGGGTGGAAAAATTGATAAAAGGTATGGGAGAATTTTGTCAGTGTGGCCAGAGACCATGCCCACATGACAAGGTAAATCCTCAAGCCACAGCTCCATTTTGTAATGGACCACTCAGCGCTGAGTCGCCATTTCTAAATGTATTAGCCAGTGACAAGGAGCAGCCAGGAGAGCTCAGTCCCGGGCTGGAGTATAAGGCTGTTGCTTGTGTGATGCTGCGACACGGTATAGGAAAGTTACAGTGCTGGCACTTTGCTAACAGTAATGCACACGTACAGAAAATATAAAACACATATAATGTTGTAAACAGGGGCTGTTTCTAGATAGGTTGTTGTCACCCAGTGCGGACACTAAAAATGCACACACACACACACACATGATACAATATTGCGCGCTCCCCCAGAAGGGGTGTAACCCTTGCACCATAACATGCCACACACAGTAATGCCCCTTGCACCCCGTGTGTAATAATAACAGAAGAGCAGAAACTGCTCCCTCTGTGTAAAAATAATAATAGTACACTAAAGGCTGCTCCACATGTATAATAATAATAATAATAATAATAATAATAGTAGTAGTAATAGCATACCTCTATCTGTACTTTTTTGGCCAGTACAGTACCATTTTTTTTTTAATGGTCTGTACTGGTCAAAAAGGGCTTTGTACCGGGACTTGGCTTCTCCCAGTCCTATTTATTCCTATGGGAGCATCGCAGGGCCACACCCCCTTTCCGAATTTGTACGGGTTTTTGGCACAGCAGTGTTGGAGGGTATGTAGTAGTAGCAGTACACCTGAGGCTGCTACTCCTGTGCAATAGTGATAGCTGTTGTGACTGAGAAGCTAGTAACATCAACACGGCTGATCCTTCCATGATGATGAGTTTGGTCTTCAGGAAAATGGCCGCCACTTGCCACTTGATCACAGAGGACTGGGGGTCTCAGATGGGGGGTGACACAGTGTATGGAGGTAGCAGCGGGGAAGGGAACTCAGGTAGTGTGTTTGTTCCCTTTACCGGCATTGCGTCTCCTGGCCAGCGTGACCTGCTCCAGAAGAGGGAGGCGGGCGGAGGGTCGTGGGTGGTGACAGTTTTCCGCATGTGGAGGCGGAACAGGGGCGGGGCTGCCCCATGTACGGATGCATCCTGAAAATGATAGCCTAGAGTAGGTGATTCGGCGCCTCGTGTGATTGCACAGCTTGCCCACCCCTAAAAACGGCCCTGTCTGTAAAGCACTGCCGCTGATCTGTGGTGGATAAAGCAGAGTATATGTAATAGTCTGTGTGACCAGACGGCACCGAAAGCCCTCACCGCCTCGCGTCCCTCCCAGTCACAGAATGGAGTTTAGGTCACCCAGGACCTGGCCAATTAGGGGATTCCCGCTTCACCATCAGTAACCGTCTGATACTGACTGTACCCACTGCGCAGTGGGTGGGTACTATGCTGCCACCACAAGACTCCTCCTTGTTGTGGCGTCTGGAACCACGGTTGCTCAGGCTCCTACCGCCAGCACCTGAAAACCGCTTGCAGCTGTGTATGCGCGGTACCACTGGCCACACCTCCTGTCTGGCGACAGTTGTCCCCCACTGGTCGTAGACCTTACCAGATCCAGTATGGTAGCCGGGCAGAGGGATGAACTTGGAGACACTAGGTTTCCCTGGACAGACGAAGAACGGGACTATGTTTGGCATAGCCCTGCAGGTCACAAGATGAAGCTGTCGTCTTGAGACAAATGAGGTTTATTTGGCAAAATAGTTCTGAAAAGAACTCCGTAATACCGCAGATGTTTACAGCAGAAAGTACAGTACTTGGTATAATACATCCTGAAGCTCACAGGCCTCCTCTATTTATCTCAAACCAACATAAAGTACCACAGGGGGGTAAGCCCTCCCTGTCTTCTCCAACCAATCACAAAATTATATATAAATAAACACAAGTTACGTTTCAAAAAAGTTAAGAAGTAGATAAAGCCATGTTCTGCTCCTCTTCATATATGAACCAAACCAGCGGCTTTCCCAAACACAATCTGAGGAACATGTTCCTGTCTCTTTCACAAATGTAAATAGAACTGGAATTTCAATTGCATTCACCCTCTCACACAGACAACGTTCTTGTCATAAATCTGTATCCTACATAATGCCGCCTAGGAAATCTTACATCAAACTGTTCCGCGAAACCCACTAGTTTGCATTCGTAAAACACAATGTGATTAATATGTTCCTGCTCATTCACATCTCCATGCAAACCCAGTTTTGGCTTATCACACAACAGGAGATGCTGGAAGCACCGACAGGCTGCTCTCCAGACCTTAGTTTGTATTTCAAAGAAAATGTTTGGCCACCAAAAGGCCAGCCAATCGCCACCTATCCCCTGCTGGAGCTAGGACAATTACCATATGGCTTGCTATGCAAAAGTGTCTCAAGAACAATTGTCAAGGCCTTTTAGAAACAAAATACCTCATACTGTTCTCATAAGTGCCCTGTCCATGCAGTTCTATAACCGTGCACTCCATCATTCTCCAACTACGCACTGCGCAGCGATATAACATATCAGTGCTGCGGCCGCCATTACACATGTGGATGGGGGATCTCCGGCCACAGTCCGCAACGTGTTTAAATGCATTTATATTTAAGATGTGTCTGACTGGGTATCCGGACTCCAGGTCGACAGCAAAAAGGTCGACACACCTTAGGTCAACGCCAATTGGACGACACACCTTAGGTCGACATGGACAAAATGTCGACATGGACAAAAGGTCGACAGAAACAAGGTCGACATGGAAAAAGGTCGACATGACTTTTTCACGATTTTTTTCTTTTTTGGAACCTTTTCATACTTAACGATCCACGTGGACTACGATTGGAACGGTAAAGTGTGCCGAGCGAAGCGGTAGCGGAGCGAAGGCACCATGCCCGAAACATGGAGAGCGAACGCGGTGCACTAATTGGGGTTCCCGGTCACTCTACGAAGAAAACGACACCAAAAAAACATAAAAAAACTCATGTCGACCTTTTTCCATGTCGACCTTGTTTCTGTCGACCTTTTGTCCATGTTGACCTAAGGTGTGTCGACCAATTGACGTCGACCTAAGGTGTGTCGACCTTTTTGCTGTCGACCCTCAGTCCCAGACCCGTCTGACTGTATTATTTATGTAAATAGCACAATCTTCTGTGACTGTAGGAAAGGAGATGGGAATTGTCCTGTCCTAACAGGGGGGAGGCACTCGATATCGCGGCTGTCGGGATCCCTGCGCTCTACATACCGGCGCCAGGATCCCGAACGCCGGGATACCGACAACTATTCCCCCTCTTGGGGTGTCTATGACACCCCTGGAGGGAGAATAAATAGCTCTACCGTGCCCGCTAGGGGCTCTTCTGCACTCACCCCGCTGTTGACATTCCGGCGGTCGGGATTCCGTCACAGGTATGCTGTGTGCCAGGAACCCAAACGCCGGTATATCGTTGTACATACCTAACAGGTGGTGTGGTGAATGATGAGACCTGTGATTGTCGTCAGTCCACCTCAGGTGATGCTTCTAGATTGTGCAGCTTCCAGAGACAGCGGTATGCTAAATCAGATTGTGCTTTAGGAAACTGGTATATATACCAGGCGAGCGCTACCATCAGTCCTGTGTCATGCCAACAGTAATATATACCAGGCGAGCGCTACCATCAGTCCTGTGTCATGCCAACAGTAATATATACCAGGCGAGCGCTACCATCAGTCCTGTGTCATGCCAACAGTAATATATACCAGGCGAGCGCTACCATCAGTCCTGTGTCATGCCAACAGTAATATATACCAGGCGAGCGCTACCATCAGTCCTGTGTCATGCCAACAGTAATATATACCAGGCGAGCGCTACCATCAGTCCTGTGTCATGCCAACAGTAATATATACCAGGCGAGCGCTACCATCAGTCCTGTGTCATGCCAACAGTAATATATACCAGGCGAGCGCTACCATCAGTCCTGTGTCATGCCAACAGTAATATATACCAGGCGAGCGCTACCATCTTCCTGTGTCATGCCAACAGTAATATATACCAGGCGAGCGCTACCATCTTCCTGTGTCATGCCAACAGTAATATATACCAGGCGAGCGCTACCATCAGTCCTGTGTCATGCCAACAGTAATATATACCAGGCGAGCGCTACCATCAGTCCTGTGTCATGCCAACAGTAATATATACCAGGCGAGCGCTACCATCAGTCCTGTGTCATGCCAACAGTAATATATACCAGGCGAGCGCTACCATCAGTCCTGTGTCATGCCAACAGTAATATATACCAGGCGAGCGCTACCATCAGTCCTGTGTCATGCCAACAGTAATATATACCAGGCGAGCGCTACCATCAGTCCTGTGTCATGCCAACAGTAATATATACCAGGCGAGCGCTACCATCAGTCCTGTGTCATGCCAACAGTAATATATACCAGGCGAGCGCTACCATCAGTCCTGTGTCATGCCAACAGTAATATATACCAGGCGAGCGCTACCATCAGTCCTGTGTCATGCCAACAGTAATATATACCAGGCGAGCGCTACCATCAGTCCTGTGTCATGCCAACAGTAATATATACCAGGCGAGCGCTACCATCAGTCCTGTGTCATGCCAACAGTAATATATACCAGGCGAGCGCTACCATCAGTCCTGTGTCATGCCAACAGTAATATATACCAGGCGAGCGCTACCATCAGTCCTGTGTCATGCCAACAGTAATATATACCAGGCGAGCGCTACCATCTTCCTGTGTCATGCCAACAGTAATATATACCAGGCGAGCGCTACCATCTTCCTGTGTCATGCCAACAGTAATATATACCAGGCGAGCGCTACCATCAGTCCTGTGTCATGCCAACAGTAATATATACCAGGCGAGCGCTACCATCAGTCCTGTGTCATGCCAACAGTAATATATACCAGGCGAGCGCTACCATCAGTCCTGTGTCATGCCAACAGTAATATATACCAGGCGAGCGCTACCATCAGTCCTGTGTCATGCCAACAGTAATATATACCAGGCGAGCGCTACCATCAGTCCTGTGTCATGCCAACAGTAATATATACCAGGCGAGCGCTACCATCAGTCCTGTGTCATGCCAACAGTAATATATACCAGGCGAGCGCTACCATCAGTCCTGTGTCATGCCAACAGTAATATATACCAGGCGAGCGCTACCATCAGTCCTGTGTCATGCCAACAGTAATATATACCAGGCGAGCGCTACCATCAGTCCTGTGTCATGCCAACAGTAATATATACCAGGCGAGCGCTACCATCAGTCCTGTGTCATGCCAACAGTAAAGCGTCCTGAGACCATTCATGTGTGGGGCGGCTTCTCAGGCGAGGAAGTGGTCTCACTCACAATATTGTCTAAGAATACAGCCATGAATAAAATAGGATTTTAATACCTACCAGTAAATCCTTTTTCTCTTAGTCCGTAGAGGATGCTGGGGATGCTTCAAGAACCATGGGGTATAGACGGGATCCGCAGGAGACATGGGCACACTATAAGACTTTGAATGGGTGTGAACTGGCTCCTCCCTCTATGCCCCTCCTCCAGACTCCAGTTATAGGAACTGTGCCCAGGGAGACAGACATTTAGAGGAAAATGATTTATTTAATTATTATAAAACTAAGGTGAGATACATACCAGCTCACACCACTAACACGCCGTACAACATGGCATTCAACAACAACGCATGCAACAGGATGACCAACAACAATCACAGATTGACTGAACTCAACGCAACATGAGCGTAACTATAACCAATGACTGCAGATACAGTACGCACTGGGACGGGCGCCCAGCATCCTCTACGGACTAAGAGAAAAGGATTTACCAGTAGGTATTAAAATCCTATTTTCTCATACGTCCTAGAGGATGCTGGGGATGCTTCAAGAACCATGGGGTTTATACCAAAGCTCTAGAACGGGCGGGAGAGTGCGGATGACTCTGCAGCACCGATTGACCAAACAAGAGGTCCTCCTCAGCCAGGGTATCAAACTTGTAAAACTTCGCAAAGGTGTTTGAACCCGACCAAGTAGCAGCTCTGCAAAGCTGTAACGCCGAGACCCCTCGGGCAGCTGCCCAGGATGAGCCCACCTTTCTGGTAGAATGGGCTTTCACCGATTTCGGTAACGACAATCCTGCCATAGAATGAGCCTGCTGAATGTATTACAAATCCAGCGCGCAATAGTCTGCTTAGAAGCAGGAGCCCCAATCTTGTTGGGAGCCCACAGGACAAACAGAGCCTCTGTTTTCCTAATCTGCGCCGTTCTGGCGACATAGATCTTCAAAGCTCTAACCACATCGAGAGACCTTGACTCCGCCAAGGCGTCAGTAGCCACTGGCACCACAATTGGCTGGTTAACACGAAATGATGAAACCACTTTTGGCAGAAATTGCTGACGCGTTCTCAACTCCGCTCTATCAGCATGAAAAATCAAATAGGGGCTTTTGTGAGACAAAGCCGCCAACTCAGACACTCTCCTTGCAGACGCCAAGGCTAACAACATGACCACTTTCCAAGTAAGGAATTTTAACTCAACCTTGCGCAAAGGTTCAAACCAATGTGACTGCAAGAATTGCAACACCACATTAAGGTCCCATGGTGCCACTGGGGGCACAAAGGGAGGTTGGTTGTGCAGCACGCCTTTTACGAAGGTCTGAACTTCTGGAAGGGAGGCCAATTCTTTTTGAAAAAAGATCGACAAGGCCGAACTCTGTACTTTAATAGAGCCTAACTTTAGGCCCGCATCCACACCTGCTTGTAGGAAATGGAGCAAACGCCCCATGTGAAATTCTTCCGTAGGAGCCTTGTTGGATTCACACCAAGAGACATATTTTCTCCAAATACGGTGGTATTGCTTTGCCGTTACCTCTTTCCTAGCCTGAAGAAGTGTAGGAATGACCTCACTGGGAATACCCTTTCGGGCAAGGATTTGGCGTTCAACCGCCACGCCATCAAACGCAGCCGCGGTAAGTACTGATACACACATGTCCCCTGTTGTAACAGGTCCTCCCGAAGAGGAAGAGGCCAGGGATCTTCTATGAGCAACTCCTGAAGATCTGGATACCAGGCCCTTTTTGGCCAATCCGGAACAATGAGGATCGCCTGAACCCTTGTTCTTCTTATAATTTTTATCACCTTTGGAATGAGTGGAAGTGGAGGGAACACATAGACCGACTGAAACACCCACGGTGTCACTAGGGCGTCCACCGCTATCGCTTGAGGGTCCCTGACCGGGAACAATATCTCTGAAGTTTCTTGTTGAGGCGGGACGCCATCATGTCCACTTGAGGAACTCCCCAACGTTATGTCACTTCTGCAAAGACCTCTTGATGAAGACCCCACTCTCCTGGATGGAGATCGTGTCTGCTGAGGAAGTCTGCTTCCCAGTTGTCCACTCCTGGAATGAAGACCGCTGACAGAGCGCTGGCATGTCTTTCCGCCCAGCGAAGAATCTTCGTGGCCTCGGCCATCGCCGCTCTGCTCTTTGTTCTGCCTTGGCGGTTTATGTACGCCACTGCTGTCACGTTGTCTGACTGAATCAAGACCGGCAGACTTCGAAGAAGATGTTCTGCTTGCAGTATGCCGTTGTAGATGGCTCTTAATTCCAGAATGTTTATGTGTAGACAAGCTTCCTGGCTTGACCACTTTTCCTGAAAGTTTCTTCCCTGTGTGACTGCTCCCCAGCCTCAGAGGCTTGCATCTGTGGTCACCAGGATCCAATCCTGAATCCCGAACCTTCGTCCCTCCAGAAGGTGAGAACTGTGCAGCCACCACAGAAGGGAAATTCTGGCCCTGGGAGATAGAATTATTTTCCGGTGCATGTCCAGGTGAGACCCGGACCACTGGTCCAGCATGTTCCACTGAAACACCCTGGCATGGAACCTGCCATATGGAATGGCCTCGTAGGCCGCCACCATCTTCCCCAGCAACCGAGTGCAGTGAAGAACTGACACCTTCGCCGGTTTCAGAATCTGTTTTACCATGTTCTGTATTTCCAGAGCTTTTTCCACTGGAAGAAAAACTCTCTGCAATTCTGTATCCAGAATCATACCCAGGAACGACAGCCGTGTTGTTGGATCCAACTGTGATTCTGGCAAATTTAGGAGCCAACCGTGTTGTTACAGAATCGTCAGTGAAAGGGCAACATTCTTCAACAATTGCTCCTTGGACCCCGCCTTTATGAGGAGATCGTCCAAGTACGGGATAATTGTGATTCCCTGCTTGCGCAGGAGAACCATAATTTCCGCCATTACTTTGGTGAAAATCCTCGGAGCCGTGGACAGACCAAACGGCAACGTCTGAAATTGGTAATGACAATCCTGCACAGCAAATTTCAGTTAAGCCTGATGTGGAGGATATATGGGGACATGTAAGTAGGTATCCTTTATGTCTACCGACACCATAAAATCCCCCTCCTCCAGACCGGAGATCACTGCTCGTAGAGACTCCATCTTGAACTTGAATTTCTTCAGAAAGAAATTGAGGGATTTTAGGTTTAGAATCGGTCTGACTGAGCCATCCGGCTTCGGGACCACGAACAGGCTCGAATAAAAACCTTCCCCCGGTTGAGACGGGGGTACCGTGACAATCACTTGATTTAGACACAACTTTAGTATCGCAGAGCTTACTATCTCCTTTTCTGGAAGAGAAGCTGGCAAGGCCGATTTGAAAAATCGGTGAGGGGGCACGTCTTAAAACTCTAACTTGTAACCCTGGGTTATTATTTCTACAATCCAAGGATCCAGGTCCGAGTGCACCCAGACCTGACTGAAGAGTTTGAGACGTGCCCCCACTGGTGCGGACTCCCGCAGCGGAGCCCCAGCGTCATGCGGTGGATTTGGTAGAAGCCGGAGAGGACTTCTGCTCCTGGGAACTTGCCACAGCCTGTGACCTTTTTCCCCTTCCTCTCTCCCTCGCAGCAAGGAAGAAGGACCCACGTCATTTCTTGAATTTGTTGGGCCGAAAGGACTGCATTTGATAGTGAGGCGATTTCTTCTGTTGTGTGGGAACATAAGGTAAAAAAGATGACTTACCCGTGGTAGCCGTAGACACCAGGTCAATGAGGCCGTCACCAAACAAGACCTTACCGTTAAACGGTAGAGACTCCATCGCCTTCTTAGAATCAGCATCAGCATTCCATTGATGGATCCACAATGCTCTCCTAGCTGAGACTGCCATGGCATTGGCCCTTGATCCCAAAAGACCAATATCCCTTACAGCTTCCTTTAAATATGCTGCAGCGTCCCTGATGTGACCCAAAGTCAAAAGCACACTATCCCTATCTAGGGTATATACCTCAGAGGACAAGTTATTAGAGATGTGCACTTGAAATTTTTCGGGTTTTGTGTTTTGGTTTTGGGTTCGGTTCCGCGGCCGTGTTTTGGGTTCGACCGCGTTTTGGCAAAACCTCACCGAATTTTTTTTGTCGGATTCGGGTGTGTTTTGGATTCGGGTGTTTTTTTCAAAAAACACTAAAAAACAGCTTAAATCATAGAATTTGGGGGTCATTTTGATCCCAAAGTATTATTAACCTCAAAAACCATAATTTCCACTCATTTTCAGTCTATTCTGAACACCTCACACCTCACAATATTATTTTTAGTCCTAAAATTTGCACCGAGGTCGCTGGATGACTAAGCTAAGCGACCCTAGTGGCCGACACAAACACCTGGCCCATCTAGGAGTGGCACTGCAGTGTCACGCAGGATGGCCCTTCCAAAAAACACTCCCCAAACAGCACATGACGCAAAGAAAAAAAGAGGCGCAATGAGGTAGCTGTGTGAGTAAGCTAAGCGACCCTAGTGGCCGACACAAACACCTGGCCCATCTAGGAGTGGCACTGCAGTGTCACGCAGGATGGCCCTTCCAAAAAACACTCCCCAAACAGCACATGACGCAAAGAAAAAAAGAGGCGCAATGAGGTAGCTGTGTGAGTAAGATAAGCGACCCTAGTGGCCGACACAAACACCTGGCCCATCTAGGAGTGGCACTGCAGTGTCACGCAGGATGGCCCTTCAAAAAAATACTCCCCAAACAGCACATGACGCAAAGAAAAATGAAAGAAAAAAGAGGTGCAAGATGGAATTGTCCTTGGGCCCTCCCACCCACCCTTATGTTGTATAAACAGGACATGCACACTTTAACCAACCCATCATTTCAGTGACAGGGTCTGCCACACGACTGTGACTGAAATGACGGGTTGGTTTGGACCCCCACCAAAAAAGAAGCAATTAATCTCTCCTTGCACAAACTGGCTCTACAGAGGCAAGATGTCCACCTCATCATCATCCTCCGATATATCACCGTGTACATCCCCCTCCTCACAGATTATCAATTCGTCCCCACTGGAATCCACCATCTCAGCTCCCTGTGTACTTTGTGGAGGCAATTGCTGCTGGTCAGTGTCTCCACGGAGGAATTGATTATAATTCATTTTAATGAACATCATCTTCTCCACATTTTCTGGAAGTAACCTCGTACGCCGATTGCTGACAAGGTGAGCGGCGGCACTAAACACTCTTTCGGAGTACACACTTGTGGGAGGGCAACTTAGGTAGAATAAAGCCAGTTTGTGCAAGGGCCTCCAAATTGCCTCTTTTTCCTGCCAGTATAAGTACGGACTGTCTGACGTGCCTACTTGGATGCGGTCACTCATATAATCCTCCACCATTCTTTCAATGGGGAGAGAATCATATGCAGTGCCAGTAGACGACATGTCCGTATCCGTAATCGTTGGCAGGTCCTTCAGTCCGGACCAGATGTCAGCATCAGCAGTCGCTCCAGACTGCCCTGCATCACCGCCAGCGGGTGGGCTCAGAATTCTGAGCCTTTTCCTCGCACCCCCAGTTGCGGGAGAATGTGAAGGAGGAGATGTTGACAGGTCGCGTTCCGCTTGACTTGACAATTTTCTCACCAGCAGGTCTTTGAACCCCAGCAGACTTGTGTGTGCCGGAAAGAGAGATCCAAGGTAGGTTTTAAATCTAGGATCGAGCACGGTGGCCAAAATGTAGTGCTCTGATTTCAACAGATTGACCACCCGTGAATCCTTGTTAAGCGAATTAAGGGCTCCATCCACAAGTCCCACATGCCTAGCGGAATCGCTCTGTGTTAGCTCCTCCTTCAATGTCTCCAGCTTCTTCTGCAAAAGCCTGATGAGGGGAATGACCTGACTCAGTCAGTGCCTGAACTGACTTCACGTGTGGCAAGTTCAAAGGGCAGCAGAACCTTGCACAACGTTGAAATCATTCTCCACTGCGCTTGAGACAGGTGCATTCCACCTCCTATATCGTGCTCAATTGTATAGGCTTGAATGGCCTTTTGCTGCTCCTCCAACCTCTGAAGCATATATAGGGTTGAATTCCACCTCGTTACCACTTCTTGCTTCAGATGATGGCAGGGCAGGTTCAGGCGTTTTTGGTGGTGCTCCAGTCTTCTGTACGTGGTGCCTGTACGCCGAAAGTGTCCCACAATTCTTCTGGCCACCGACAGCATCTCTTGCACGCCCCTCTCGTTTTTTAAATAATTCTGCACCACCAAATTCAAGGTATGTGCAAAACATGGGACGTGCTGGAATTTGCCCATATTTAATGCACACACAATATTGCTGGCGTTGTCCGATGCCACAAATCCACAGGAGAGTCAAATTGGGGTAAGTCATTCCGCGATGATCTTCCTCAGTTGCCGTAAGAGGTTTTCAGCTGTGTGCGTATTCTGGAAACCGGTGATACAAAGCGTAGCCTGCCTAGGAAAGAGTTGGCGTTTGCGAGATGCTGCTACTGGTGCCGCCGCTGCTGTTCTTGCGGCGGGAGTCCATACATCTACCCAGTGGGCTGTCACAGTCATATAGTCCTGACCCTGCCCTGCTCCACTTGTCCACATGTCCGTGGTTAAGTGGACATTGGGTACAACTGCATTTTTTAGGACACTGGTGAGTCTTTTTCTGACGTCCGTGTACATTCTCGGTATCGCCTGCCTAGAGAAGTGGAACCTAGATGGTATTTGGTAACGGGGGCACACTGCCTCAAGAAATTGTCTAGTTCCCTGTGAACTAACGGCGGATTCCGGACACACGTCTAACACCACCATAGTTGTCAAGGCCTCAGTTATCCGCTTTGCAACAGGATGACTGCTGTGATATTTCATCTTCCTCGCAAAGGACTGTTGGACAGTCAATTGCTTACTGGAAGTAGTACAAGTGGTCTTCCGACTTCCCCTCTGGGATGACCATCGACTCCCAGCAGCAACAACAGCAGCGCCAGCAGCAGTAGGCGTTACACGCAAGGATGCATCGGAGGAATCCCAGGCAGGAGAGGACTCGTCAGAATTGCCAGTGACATGGCCTGCAGGACTATTGGCATTCCTGGGGAAGGAGGAAATTGACACTGAGGGAGTTGGTGGGGTGGTTTGCGTGAGCTTGGTTACAAGAGGAAGGGATTTACTGGTCAGTGGACTGCTTCCGCTGTCGCCCAAAGTTTTTGAACTTGTCACTGACTTATTATGAATGCGCTGCAGGTGACGTATAAGGGAGGATGTTCCGAGGTGGTTAACGTCCTTACCCCTACTTATTACAGCTTGACAAAGGCAACACACGGCTTGACAAATGTTGTCCGCATTTCTGTTGAAATACTTCCACACCGAAGAGCTGATTTTTTTGGTATTTTCACCAGGCATGTCAATGGCCATATTCCTCCCACGGACAACAGGTGTCTCCCCGGGTGCCTGACTTAAACAAACCACCTCACCATCAGAATCCTCCTTGTCAATTTCCTCCCCAGCGCCAGCAACACCCATATCCTCCTCATCCTGGTGTACTTCAACACTGACATCTTCAATCTGACTATCAGGAACTGGACTGCGGGTGCTCCTTCCAGCACTTGCAGGGGGCGTGCAAATGGTGGAAGGCGCATGCTCTTCACGTCCAGTGTTGGGAAGGTCAGGCATCGCAACCGACACAATTGGACTCTCCTTGTGGATTTGGGATTTTGAAGAACGCACAGTTCTTTGCTGTGCTTTTGCCAGCTTGAGTCTTTTCATTTTTCTAGCTAGAGGCTGAGTGCTTCCATCCTCATGTGAAGCTGAACCACTAGCCATGAACATAGGCCAGGGCCTCAGCCGTTCCTTGCCACTCCGTGTGGTAAATGGCATATTGGCAAGTTTACGCTTCTCCTCCGACAATTTTATTTTAGATTTTTGAGTCCTTTTTTTACTGATATTTGGTGTTTTGGATTTTACATGCTCTGTACTATGACATTGGGCATCGGCCTTGGCAGACGACGTTGCTGGCATTTCATCGTCTCGGCCATGACTAGTGGCAGCAGCTTCAGCACGAGGTGGAAGTCGATCTTGATCTTTCCCTATTTTTGGAACCTCAACATTTTTGTTCTCCATATTTTAATAGGCACAACTAAAAGGCACCTCAGGTAAACAATGGAGATGGATGGATACTAGTATACTTATGGATGACGAGCGACTGCCGACACAGAGGTAGCTACAGCCGTGGACTACCGTACTGTGTCTGCTGCTAATATAGACTGGATGATAATGAGATAAAATTAAAATATATATATATATCACACTAGTACTGCAGCCGGACAGGTATATATTATGTAATGACGGACCTGCTGGACACTGTCTGTCAGACTCAGCACTGCAGACTCCTAAAGTAAGCTACTAGTATCAAGAAGATAAAAAAAAAAAAAACCACGGGTAGGTGGTATACAATTATGGATGGACGAGTGACTGCCGACACAGAGGTAGCTACAGCCGTGGACTACCGTACTGTGTCTGCTGCTAATATAGACTGGATGATAATGAGATAAAATTAAAATATATATATATATCACACTAGTACTGCAGCCGGACAGGTATATATTATGTAATGACGGACCTGCTGGACACTGTCTGTCAGCACTGCAGACTCCTAAAGTAAGCTACTAGTATCAAGAAGATAGAAAAAAAAAAACCACGGGTAGGTGGTATACAATTATGGATGGACGAGCGACTGCCGACACAGAGGTAGCTACAGCCGTGGACTACCGTACTGTGTCTGCTGCTAATATAGACTGGATGATAATGAGATAAAATTAAAATATATATATATATCACACTAGTACTGCAGCCGGACAGGTATATATTATGTAATGACGGACCTGCTGGACACTGTCTGTCAGCACTGCAGACTCCTAAAGTAAGCTACTAGTATCAAGAAGATAGAAAAAAAAAAAAACCACGGGTAGGTGGTATACAATTATGGATGGACGAGCGACTGCCGACACAGAGGTAGCTACAGCCGTGGACTACCGTACTGTGTCTGCTGCTAATATAGACTGGATGATAATGAGATAAAATTAAAATATATATATATATATATATCACACTAGTACTGCAGCCGGACAGGTATATATTATGTAATGACGGACCTGCTGGACACTGTCTGTCAGACTCAGCACTGCAGACTCCTAAAGTAAGCTACTAGTATCAAGAAGATAGAAAAAAAAAAACCACGGGTAGGTGGTATACAATTATGGATGGACGAGCGACTGCCGACACAGAGGTAGCTACAGCCGTGGACTACCGTACTGTGTCTGCTGCTAATATAGACTGGATGATAATGAGATAAAATTAAAATATATATATATCACACTAGTACTGCAGCCGGACAGGTATATATTATGTAATGACGGACCTGCTGGACACTGTCTGCAGAATGCGTTTATAAAAACACCACACGACGAGTGTTTAACTTTTTCAGGCAGACAATCACAATATACTGGTGGTCAGCAGACAATCACAATACTGGTGGTCAGTGGTCACTGGTCAGTCACACTGGCAGTGGCACTCTGGCAGCAAAAGTGTGCACTGTACTTAAAATATGTACTACTGCTATAACTGCTCCCCTGTCTCCCCCACAATTAAGCTGTGTGAGCAGTGAGCACTCAGCACAGTCAGATAATGATATACAGTATTACATATGATGCAGCACACTTGGCTGAGCACAGATATGGTATGTGACTGTGTCACACTGTGTATCGTTTTTTATCAGGCAGAGAACGGATTAATTAAACTGGTGGTCACTGGTCACACTATCAGCAGCAAGTAGTACTCCTCCTAATAATATGCTCCCCAAAATTTGTGTCTCTCTCTAGTACTCTAGTCTAAACGGAGAGGACGCCAGCCACGTCCTCTCCCTATCAATCTCAATGCATGTGTGAAAATGGCGGCGACGCGCGGCTCCTTATATAGAATCCGAGTCTCGCGATAGAATACGAGCCTCGCGAGAATCCGACAGCGGGATGATGACGTTCGGGGCGCGCTCGGGTTAACCGAGCAAGGCGGGAAGATCCGAGTCGCTCGGACCCGTGTAAAAAAACCTGAAGTTCGGGCGGGTTCGGATTCCGAGGAACCGAACCCGCTCATCTCTACAAGTTATCTGCCCACTTTTCAATAGCGCTACTCACCCATGCCGCAGCAACAGCGGGTCTGAGTAGCGACCCTGTAGTGACATAAATGGATTTCAGGGTATTTTCTTGCTTACGATCCGCAGGATCCTTTAGGGCAGCCGTGTCAGGGGACGGGAGCGTCACCTTTTTGGATAGACGTGACAAGGCCATGTCTACTGTGGGGATTGACTCCCAGTTGTCCCTGTCCCCAGAGGGGAACGGATATGCCATTAGAATTCTTTTGGGAACATGTATCTTTTTGTTAGGATTTTCCCAAGCTTTTTCAAAAAGTGCATTCAGTTCATGAGAGGGAAGAAACGTTACCTCAGGTTTCTTTCCTTTATACATACAGACTCTAGTATCAGGGACAGCAGGGTCCTCAGTAATATGTAATACGTCTTTTATCGCCACAATCATGTACTGAATACTCTTAGCCAGTTTTGGATGTAATCTGGCATCACTATAGTCGACACTGGAATCAGAGTCCGTGTCGGTATCTGTATCAACTTTCTGGGCAAATGCACGTTTCTGGACCAGTGACAAAGCATCTTCCATGGATTTCCTCCATGTCTGGTTCTTAGACTCAGATTTATCAAATCTCTTAGCCAACTTAGTCACATTTGTATTTAAAACACTCAACATATTTGACCCAATCATCCGTCGGCTTTGCCGACACTGTCACTTTCACAGAACTGTCTGTCCCCACGCCAGCCTCCTCCTGGGAAGAGCATTCAGCCTCAGACATGTCGACACACACACGTACCGACAGCCACAAACACACTGGGCTACAGGAGACAGACCCACAATAGAGCCTGTTAGAAAGACACAGAGGGAGTTCTGCCAGCTCACACCCAGCGCCTATCCCGGTTCTGAAGTCAGCAATAATACTGCCCAGACCTGCTAGCGCTTTTATCAGATAATATAATTCACCAATTACTAGTGCCCCCCCCCCCCGTTTTGCACCCTGTTACTTGTACAGCAGTGTGGAGGATCAGGGCCAGCGTCTCTGCAGCCTTCTGTGAAGAGAAAAAATGACGCTGGTGAGAGCTATGCTACTAAGCCCCGCCCCAGACATGGCGCGCTTCAGACCCGCTCAAAATTCTTTATACTGGCAGGGGGTCCCTTAACGAGTGCCTGGGCACAGTTATACTGCATGCCAGTGTATTTGCGGCCCCTCATGCTGCCCAGGGCGCCCCCCCTGCGCCCTGCACCCTGTAGTGCCGTGATCAGTGTGGGAGCATGGCGCGCAGCGCGACCGCTGCACGGTACCTCAAGCCATCTTCTGCCGTCACTGAAGTCTTCTGATCTTTTCATACTCACCCGGCTTCTATCTTCCGGCTTTGTGAGGGTGGTGACGGCTCCGGGAATAAGCAGCTAGGCGTACCGTAGTGATCGAACCCTCTGGAGCTAATGGTGTCCAGTAGCCTAAGAAGCAGAGCCCTGGAACTCTTAAGAAGTAGGTTCTGCTTTTCTCCCCTCACTCCCACGATGCAGGGAGCCTGTTGCCAGCAGGTCTCCCTGAAAATAATAAACCTAAAGTATTTTACTGAGAAACTCAGGAGAGCTCCTCAGTGTGCATCCAGTCTCGCTGGGCACAGAATCTAACTGGAGTCTGGAGGAGGGGCATAGAGGGAGGAGCCAGTTCACACCCATTCAAAGTCTTATAGTGTGCCCATGTCTCCTGCGGATCCCGTCTATACCCCATGGTACTTGAAGCATCCCCAGCATCCTCTAGGACGTATGAGAAAGAATGGTACATTCTCCGAGAGCAACTTCTTCCAACCATCCGAGTATGGTGACGAACGATGCCTCTTCCAGCAGGAGGGAGCACCTTGCTATAAGGCAAAAGCGTCCATGGCCAGGAAACTCACCAGACCTTAATCCCACTGAGAACTTGCGGTCAGTCCACAAGAGGCGGGTAGACAAACAAAAACCCACAAATTCTGACAAACTCCAGGCAGTGATTAGGCGAGAATGGGCGGCCATCAGTCAGTATGTGGCCTGGAAGTAGATTGACAGCAGTCAGGGTGAATTGCAGAGGTCTTGAAAAAGAAGGGTCAACACTGCAAATATTTACTCTGCATAAACGTATACCCCTTTTCCACTAGCTTTTTAAACACGGATAAATGCGGGGTGCGCCAATTTACCCGTGTTTTTCCCTAGTGGAAAAGGGTCCCCCTGCAGATTCCCGGATCAAGTGATCCGGGAATCCTACCCGGGTAGCTAGCCGGGTTGAACACGTGTTCAACCCGGTAAGTTGTCTAGTGCGAACGGGAGCCGACACGGCTCCCGTTCACAGTGTATGGGAGGGCGGCTCTGGGAGATCATGTGATCTCCCAGCATGGCCCCTGCCGCAGCAGCAGCGTCACCAACTCAGCAATATGCCGGGTTGTGAGCGCTGTGGGAAGGGGGCTGTAGCACGGGTCGCAGCCGTGCTACAGAGGTGGAAAAGGGTATTAATGTAATTGTGAATAAAAGCCTCTGACACTTATGAAATGCTGTAATTTTACTTCAGTATACCATAGTAACATCTGACAAAAAGCTATAAAAGCACTGAAGCAGCAAACGTGGAGAAAGCCAATACTAGTGTGGGAATGTGTCCTGTTTTACAGGACACATTCCAGCTGCAGCAGCCAGAGCGCCTGTGTCCCCTGCGGGACAATGTCTCTGACAGCGCGGGGACAGCTTGTCTGTCCCCAGCGCCTGTCAGTGTGTGGCGGCGGCGGGTGTCCGGTGCAGGGATTACCCTTTTCCCTGCACCGGACCAGAGACTGCGGGGGCATTTGAATGTTGGCGCCCTCCGGGAGCCAATCGCGGCTCCCGGAGCGGCAGCCAATCGTAGAGAGACGCGGCGAGCCAATCGGCGCTCGCCGCGTCATAGGCCCCGGCGTCTGACGTCAGACGCCGGGCGGGACCAAGAAGGAGAGGCCGCGCCGAAGAGCGCGAAGAAGAGAAGACACGGCCGGGAGCAGCGGAGGAGGTCGTCGGCGCGCCGGAGCGCAGAAGAGGATCCGGCGCCGAGGAGAAGACGACGACCGCGGGGAGAGGAGGTCCTGAGGCCGCGGAAGAGGCCAGAAGACGTCGGCCTGCAGAAAGAAGATGTCCAGCGGCGGCTGGACGCAGGGAAGAGACGGAGGCGCCGCTGGCCAGGACGGGTCAGCGGCAGAAGACGGTGGAGGCCCCCAGGTTAGGTAAGGCCTCAGTGAGGCTATCCTCCCCCTCCCCTTTTCCTCCCTTGACCACCAGGGACGGGCATTAGGCCCGAGGACACAATTCAGGCGCTAGGCCTGGGCGCAGTTAGGAGTTTGGGCCCCCAATATTTGATGAGGTGGTTTGGGCATTAGGCCCAAGCCACCCCACTCATGCGGCACCAGTTAGGCGGGCACTAGGCCCGGGGGACAATCTAGGCACTAGGCCTGTGGCTAATAGAGGGCGTTAGGCCCTAGGGTATTTGTGGCCAAATCAGGGATACGATAAGGTGACCCTGGGCACAAGGCCCAGGTCACCCAACGGGCGGCAAGTAGGCGGGCGCTAGGCCCGTGGGTAAAGTCAGGCCTCCGGCCTGTGGGCAGTTAGGGGGCGCTAGGCCCAGCGAAGCAGTGTTTCCCTGAGGTGAGTAAAGGTGGTACTGGGCGCTAGGCTCAGGCCACCCTGAGAGTACGGTAGGTGGGTGAGCTGTGCGGTCCCCACTACTGGGTGTTCTGGGTCGGGTAGATAAAGGGACAGCACCGTTTTATGTTGTAACTCCGATAGTGTGATATATGTTACCGTGCAGGGCAAAGTGTATGTGTTGTGTAAGTTGTGCATAGTTGTGTTGCACCACACCCACAGAGCTAGTTTGAGGGCTCCGCTGTTGTAGATAGTATAGGGTGTGACACTAGGTCAGAGTTAGGCCCTGCACGGCTGTTTCTCTTTGCCTCCTTACAGGGACCTGTAAGTGGAGAGGATCGGAGTGCAAGACTTGTGACGGTGAGTAGCATCCGTGTACGTCTGTCCCTTGTTTGTCCCCGAGCGCCGGAGTTAGGATTGCTCACGGACGTGAGAATCCCTTTCATCACACTACGTGCGAAAGCGCGAGTGTGTGAAAGCTGGGTAGCTGAGGCTTTGTGCCGGTGATGACCATTCACCCAGCCGGTGAAGGTCGCAGCCACCCCTGGGGTATCCCCTGTTCCAGCGGAAGAAGGGTCGATACCCCCTTTAATGTAAACCCTTCTCTCCTCAGCTAGGTCGTCGGTAAGCTCCGAGAGGGAATCGCCGTGTCCGGATCCGACTGAAGAATTCCAGGTCCGTTGAAGGTTCCGGTACCTGAAGGTGAGAGAGAGCGGCGCCTGGTGAGTACCGCGTCTACACCTGCACGGCAGCAGGCACCACCACACGCACCGCACCTCTCACACTTGGCGTAGTCGGCAGGATCAAAGAGACCGGATCACGGACACGATGTGGAACGCCACCAAGAAGACCTCCCTGCGGACGGCTCCGGAGAAGACTCACCCCCGGACGTGTGCGGACCAGAGCGACTGGGTGACGGTGTCTGGGGCAGACATCCTGAAGATGGTGCAGCGGTCGGTCCAGCGTGAAAAAGAAGAGCGCCGGGAGAAGGGGCGCAAGAAGGCCGCTGTGACGCCCTGCAAGAAATGTCGGCAAACAGGTCACTTTGCCGACGAGTGTACTTGGCGAGAGACGTCCCCAAAGAAGGTGGTCCAGGAAGCGGACCGAAGACGTCAGAAGGGCCAAGCGAAGAAGGAGTCCTGGTGTTTGCTCTGCGGAAACTACGGGCATGAGCACAACAGTTGTCCTTGGGACGAAGAGTTGAGCGAAGACGAGGTTGATTCCTGGTGTGAAAACTGTGGAGATCCCCGACATCGGCTCCTGGAATGTCCATGGACGGAAGACAGGACGGACTACGAGGCCACGGTGAAGCAGCTGACGGAATCTCGTCAGCAGCTTTGGGACCGGGTGGCTGCAGAGCCTGTGTGTGCGCTCTGCGAGGCGAGAGGGCCTGCGCTTCCCGATTGTCCGTGGAATGAAGACTGGATGATTGCGGATGGTCGCGCCCAGAGATGGGAGGAGGGAACCAGGGAAATGGAGCGGAAGGCCTTGCTTGAAGTTAATTCGCAGGTGCCCATTTCCTCGGAGCCGGAACCAACGGGTGAAGATTCCCCAGTGAAGGAGGTGGACCAGGAACCCGTCTTGGAGAAGGTGGCAGTGGCCCTCCCTTGTTGGAAGTGTCGGCGACCAGGACATGCGGCCAGTGAGTGCCCTTGGGAAGATGCCGCGGACCTACTCTGTCCCAAGAAAGTGACCCCAGTAAGGCAGAATCCTTTCCCGCATGAGGCGGAGGTGGACGACTGGGAGGTGAAGAGACCACGCTGCGAAGAAAAGCGTGAAGACCCAGTGACTGAGACGTCTGGAATCTCTCCACGATGGAACCGTACACGACCAGGACGTGCGGAACAGGAGTGTCCTGGGTACCAAGAGATGCCAGCGGAAGCGAAGGAGTACGCTGAGGAAGTAACGATGCCAGCGGAAGCGAAAGAGTACGCTGAGGAAGCAGAGGTGCCAGCGGAAGCGAAGAAGTACGCTGAGGAGGAAAGTAATACCCCAGTCCAAGTATCGGAGGAGGACTCGGACTACGGTGAGCTGTCCGCCGACGAATCCCTCCCAGAACAGATGGAGGACGACTCTGGCGTCGGAAGCGCCGACGAGAGTGACTGGCAGGATCGGGTGGAGTCATGCTCCCAGTTGAATGCCCTCCGTGAAGAGGAGGAGATAGTCCTGGAGCAAGAGTACCTGCCGGGAGTGCCGAGATGGACCGACGTACGGGGACAGGACTGTGATGCCGTGGGAGGACCCGTTCCAGAGGAAGACACAGGACCTTTGGAGATGCCCCACGAGGAAATTCGACATGTGGTGGCTGTTGCCCGGGAGGAAACGGATGCCCCGGAGGATTCCGCTGTTGGGTGGTGGTCGATACCACACCCGGAAGACAGGGACGAAGCCACAGACGATATCGGAGGCCAAGAGTGGGTGACTGTTGTCCCCGTGGAAGAAGATTCCCCTTGGTGGCCAACGTCAAGCGACCGTGAGGAGATGCCACTCCCCCAGAGGATCCGCCGATGGAGGTCAGGACGCAAGAGGAACCCGGAGCTGGAGGAGGAAGGATGTGGGGTCACAGCTGGTCCAGGCTGGGCCCCCGAATGCACCCTCGCCGGAAGGACCTTGGAATTCCCTGACCCGCGGACGATGGACGCCGTGGAGATCTTTGTAGGGACTACAAAGGAAAAAAGGGGGGGAAATGTGGGAATGTGTCCTGTTTTACAGGACACATTCCAGCTGCAGCAGCCAGAGTCCCTGTGTCCCCTGCGGGACAATGTCTCTGACAGCGCGGGGACAGCTTGTCTGTCCCCAGCGCCTGTCAGTGTGTGGCGGCGGCGGGTGTCCGGTGCAGGGATTACCCTTTTCCCTGCACCGGACCAGAGACTGCGGGGGCATCTGAATGTTGGCGCCCTCCGGGAGCCAATCGCGGCTCCCGGAGCGGCAGCCAATCGTAGAGAGACGCGGCGAGCCAATCGGCGCTCGCCGCGTCATAGGCCCCGGCGTCTGACGTCAGACGCCGGGCGGGACCAAGAAGGAGAGGCCGCGCCGAAGAGCGCGAAGAAGAGAAGACACGGCCGGGAGCAGCGGAGGAGGTCGTCGGCGCGCCGGAGCGCAGAAGAGGATCCGGCGCCGAGGAGAAGACGACGACCGCGGGGAGAGGAGGTCCTGAGGCCGCGGAAGAGGCCAGAAGACGTCGGCCTGCAGAAAGAAGATGTCCAGCGGCGGCTGGACGCAGGGAAGAGACGGAGGCGCCGCTGGCCAGGACGGGTCAGCGGCAGAAGACGGTGGAGGCCCCCAGGTTAGGTAAGGCCTCAGTGAGGCTATCCTCCCCCTCCCATTTTCCTCCCTCGACCACCAGGGACGGGCATTAGGCCCGAGGACACAATTCAGGCGCTAGGCCTGGGCGCAGTTAGGAGTTTGGGCCCCCAATATTTGATGAGGTGGTTTGGGCATTAGGCCCAAGCCACCCCACTCATGCGGCACCAGTTAGGCGGGCACTAGGCCCGGGGGACAATCTAGGCACTAGGCCTGTGGCTAATAGAGGGCGTTAGGCCCTAGGGTATTTGTGGCCAAATCAGGGATACGATAAGGTGACCCTGGGCACAAGGCCCAGGTCACCCAACGGGCGGCAAGTAGGCGGGCGCTAGGCCCGTGGGTAAAGTCAGGCCTCCGGCCTGTGGGCAGTTAGGGGGCGCTAGGCCCAGCGAAGCAGTGTTTCCCTGAGGTGAGTAAAGGTGGTACTGGGCGCTAGGCTCAGGCCACCCTGAGAGTACGGTAGGTGGGTGAGCTGTGCGGTCCCCACTACTGGGTGTTCTGGGTCGGGTAGATAAAGGGACAGCACCGTTTTATGTTGTAACTCCGATAGTGTGATATATGTTACCGTGCAGGGCAAAGTGTATGTGTTGTGTAAGTTGTGCATAGTTGTGTTGCACCACACCCACAGAGCTAGTTTGAGGGCTCCGCTGTTGTAGATAGTATAGGGTGTGACACTAGGTCAGAGTTAGGCCCTGCACGGCTGTTTCTCTTTGCCTCCTTACAGGGACCTGTAAGTGGAGAGGATCGGAGTGCAAGACTTGTGACGGTGAGTAGCATCCGTGTACGTCTGTCCCTTGTTTGTCCCCGAGCGCCGGAGTTAGGATTGCTCACGGACGTGAGAATCCCTTTCATCACACTACGTGCGAAAGCGCGAGTGTGTGAAAGCTGGGTAGCTGAGGCTTTGTGCCGGTGATGACCATTCACCCAGCCGGTGAAGGTCGCAGCCACCCCTGGGGTATCCCCTGTTCCAGCGGAAGAAGGGTCGATACCCCCTTTAATGTAAACCCTTCTCTCCTCAGCTAGGTCGTCGGTCAGCTCCGAGAGGGAATCGCCGTGTCCGGATCCGACTGAAGAATTCCAGGTCCGTTGAAGGTTCCGGTACCTGAAGGTGAGAGAGAGCGGCGCCTGGTGAGTACCGCGTCTACACCTGCACGGCAGCAGGCACCACCACACGCACCGCACCTCTCACACTAGGGTCATTCTCACGACTTCTGCCCACGGCTGTAGTACCCATAAGGGTAAGATGGTTTCCAGCCCTGGCCTAGTGTGAATCAAACAGGGCTCCCCGACACCTAGAATTACTCATGATCGAGTCATAGTAATGTGCAGCGTGGACTGTGGTCGGCTCCCCCACATGGCTAAGAAGACAGTCACTGAACTAAGGGGTCAACCCTCATGCCGTGCCACCATTTTAAATGGACTAATTGGCGTTGGTTGACATTACCGGCACCATATCTGCACCAGGGGTCTGTCCACAATGAGCCGCTGCAGCCAGGGCATAGTGCCAAGTTGCAGGGCTGCGTGTGAATGCTGGGGACTGGGAGGGTAGCCCCTGGTGCCCCAGCACTGTATGAGTAAAAGCCCCATCACTCAGTGCCAGATACCGGCCGCAGTGAGGCAGCGGTTTAACCGCTGTAATGGGGGAACGTTCACACAGAGCAGCAACTGCTGGGACAATTCAGGGGTGACCGCATTCAGGGGTTCCATAATAGCCAGCCCCTAGTACCCCAGCGCTGAGGTGACAGTGCCTGGAGTGCAGCGGTACCGGGTTACCTCTGGTGCAGGCTGCAGGAGGGGGAGCGCGGACCTGGTGTCTTGCAGGGTGCTGGGGACTGAGGGAGTTGCTCCCAGTACCACCAGTGGTGAAATGGTTTAATCCCAGAGCTAGGACTAGTGTTACAATAGCATGTGGGAAAAAAACCATGTGGTATTGTGTTAGAAATGGATAAAAGTGGAAAATCAGGAAGGATTGTTCTTCTGTGACATCTATATGCTGCGATCGCGCAAAGCACATTCCACAAGCACTTGTATTTTTAAAGACATTGAGCAATAAACATTTTTGCCTTCACGCGGCGTCAGTCAGGTTGGGTCACTATGACCCGGGCACTTTTCACTTGTGTGTATTTTTTTGTAGTGTAATGTGACGTTGCCAAACTTTCCAGTAGCCGGAGTTAAGACCCCTCACTTCGTGTTCTTCACCACAGCTTAGTTGACGTGCGACTGCGCAGGGAGATAGACGTGGGCAAACCTCAAAAAGGTAAATATGACCCAACCTTAGGGTGTGTACACACGGTGAGATCCTTGCTATGCCCAATTTTCACTTGCGATTTCCCCTGTACTCCCCGGAGCCCAGCACCTCCGACGTTGACGAACTTTTCTTGAGATATGGACTATGTGTGCTTACCATTTTGGCTTATGTGAGATGTCATTGACGTGTGAGATGAACCAGATAGTACACCGATCTAGCAAGGATTGACTTGCCTGCACAGTCTATCTTTTCTTGCGATACCGACCTGGCGGGACCGCGCATCGGGATCGAATCAGGATCGCAAGTGGCATAACACCTTGCGATTTGCACTAACTTTTCTTGCGATTTTGACGATCTAGTCAAAATCGAAAGAAAAAATCTCACCGTGTGTACACACCATTACAGTCGATGATACAATTTCGAGACAAATTAGTGTAGTGTTTATTGTTTATGTTTTTTGTTATTTATAGGTTTTCCTTCAAAATGGATCGCGAGGAACGTGAACGACAACGTATTTTATCTTTTTTTAGAGGAATCATATTGTTCCGTACCGCAGCAAGCGTGCCGATATGCCGCAAGAAAGGGATTAGCATAAGACTTTGCATTTATTTCCCAAAGATCTCGTATTCACTTACACCAAAACGTAAAATTTATGTCAAAAAGTTTTCCTTTTATCTAGTTTAATAACAGTGAGGCTAAGGATGTCTATTTTTGTTAATTATTTTCATAGTTTTTCATAATAGTACAATAAAGTTCCTGAGATGACTTCTAAGGTCTTTTATTTCACATAAATAACTTTTTTATGAGTCTTTTAACTATACCGATGGATTTACAAATCTCTGAAAAAAATAAGAAATGTGGGGTTAAATATTTCGGCGTAATTTTGACTCAACTGTCTGCCGGTGTAACAATTTTCCACCGTACTGATGACGGGTTAAGATGCCTGCATCTGCCTGTATCCTATGCCTACCAGAGGAACGCCAACTGCTGTTCTATTCTCCACCTGTTCTTGATTGAGCACAGTGCCTCCAAGCTGAAACCCTCTGCCAGCTGCCACTGTAGTAGTGAGGCACCAGTGTGAATTAGCCAACACTACCCAGGGGGTGTTACAGCGTGACTACGCAGGTTCGGTATGGGATCCCGGCGCACGGAATGCCGAATGTCAGTATACAAACATTGGCATCCCGTGCGCCAAAATCTGGACACATAGACGATAGATAAATATAATGGGTAACACAACAGTGAGCAGACAGAATATGATATTTATTTTTATTGATGAACAGATGGCAGGGTAGCGTCCTGAAACCACTCCCCAGATATCGCAAAGCGGCATAACCAAAGCCACGCCCCCTTTATTTACTGAATTATATAACGAGTCCTAAAAGGGTGTCATCCTCCCTGAGTCGTTGGAATATTATTATATTCTGTATCACCTCCACAGCGCGTTATATGCCCTGCCGCAAACACAGGTCATCTTTCTGGTGATTAAGAAGACCGGCGCGGTACCGGAACGCTTTGTTGCAATGTTTACAGCTAAAAGGCTTTTCCCCCGTGTGTATTCTCTGGTGGACAATGAGATTAAACTTCTGGCTAAACGGTTTGCCACATTTACCGCAGGCATATGGCTTCTCCCCACTGTGTGTTCTCTGGTGCACAACCAGCTGTGAAGCCTTGCTGAAGGCCTTGCCGCACTCGGAACATGTATGCCGGGCCATGGTGTGTGTCTTCTGGTGTTCCCTGAACTGGTCCATTTGGGAGAAACGTCTTTTACAGTAATCGCATCTGAATCGGGCCTTCTCTGTTCCTGGCCTCTGGCCCACCAGTGTCTGGTTGCTGAAGGCACAAGCAGAGCGCTTTACCCCAGTCCTGTTTATTTCTGTTCCCCTGAGTTCCCTGGTGTTTGGTCTCCTGAGAGTGTGAGCGATGGGAGTGGCTGGGCTAGGTGCAGAGGACATGACGTAGTGAGGACCTTGAAGAGAACCTGGGCTCTCAGACATGACGGAAGGTGCAACAGATGGAACTCCATCGATTCCGCCACTGGGCCTTTTTGCAGCTAGCTTGGCCCTAGTATGGACTTTATAGGAGGCAGCGAATGTTGACTTCTTGTTGGTGGAGTTCCCATAAATGGGATGAGGCGCTTTCTTCACCTGCTGAAGTCCACTAAAGGATGGTGGTTGTGGGAAAGACGTCCTACATGGGACACTTTGGGGAGCTCCCAACAATGGGTGCTGCGCCTCAATTTGGGGTAAATCAGAAGATTCAGAACAAGTAAAATAAGCAGAATCTTGAGAAATAGGCGTCGCTTTAAGATATTTCTTTATTCTTGAGGTTGGCATTTTAACGTTGGTTTTAACTAGAGAACAGTTTTCCCCTGATTGTTTTTTCAGGCACAGAGCATGTCTCTGGTGGCTAAGGAGCCCTGTTCTGTAACGGAAGGACCTGGTACACGCATTACAGGTGTATGGCCTCTCCCCCGTGTGTATGCGCTGGTGAACCACAAGATTGAAGCGTTGGCTAAAGCTCTTCCCACATTCTGTGCAGCTAAAGGGCTTCTCTCCAGTGTGGGTTCTTCTGTGAAGAATGAGAGTGGACTTCCTCAGGAAACTCTTATTGCATTCTGAGCAAGTGTTCCGTGGCCTGGAATGGGATTTTTGGTGTTCCGCCAGCTGACTACAGTGAGTGAAGGCTCTTTTGCATTGACTACACTGAAACAGTTTCTCAACTGGTTGTGCCACCCGGTCCACTATGAAAGTCTTTGCGTTGGTATTTGCATCTACTGCTGTGGTTTTCACTCGTTGGGATAGTTTTGGTAAGTCCTTGGCCAAATTATTGGCCATGATTGGTAAAGGCAAAGCAGGGTAAAGAGAGGAGTGTGAACCAATTGGTGGTTGAACAGGAAAACAAGGCATGGATCTATGATGGATGGAGGAGGGCAATCGAGAGAGAGGCTTGTCAGCAGTATGACAGATGGGTGATGGTAAGGGTGAAGACGATTTAGCAGAAGATTTATGATAAAGCAACGAGGATCTGGATGGGGAACTTCTATCATCAGAAGTACGGCAGATAGAGATGGGTAGAGGTGAGTGCAGTTTAATGCCAGGTGGATGACCATGGATGGATGATGAAGGCAAAGACTCCGTAGCTGATTTCTGAACTATGGATGAAGATAAGGAAGAGGGAGATTTAACTATAGATGGGTGCCTACTGGGGTTAAAAGATGAGGAACATGTCCTACCAGATGCAAGACATTTGTCAGAGTTAAATGATGGGGAATTTTTCCCATGTGATAGATGATGGCCAGAGGAAGAAGATGGCTGAGGTTGGCTGAGACCAGATGTATTACACTCATAGCCAATGGCGGATGACAGGGCCGTAGTAACCGATGGATGATGAATGGCTGCTGATGAGGAAAGTTTTATGTTTGATAAATGACATAGGGTAGAGGGAGAGAGGGGTTTAGTCCGAGACAGGTCAGACAAAGCAGAGGTGGATGAATAATAATTTTTACCTGGAGGGTGGTATGTGGAAGAAGGAGAGGCCGAGTGAGGTTTTATACCAGATGGATGAGAGACACGAGATTGTGAGGTTAAGGGAGGTTTAACACCTGATTCATGACAGATGAAAGAAGTAGATGATGGGGGAAGTTTACACATGGAGTAGTTTAAGAGGAAAGGAGATTTTGCCCCTGACAAGTGACAGTTTACAAAGCTAGGACATGACTGAGGTTTAGAATCAGATGGATGATAGACAGGAGCTGCTGAAGATGAAGATTTAAAACACGAAGGATGACAGATTGGGGATGGTGACAATGTAGAAGATGCAAGCGGTTTAACTTCCAATGCATTATTGATAGAGGAGGGTGAGGATGCTGGAGGCTTAATACCTGATAAATAATGTACGGTAGAGGTTGCTGGAGGCTTATTAGCTGATAACTGATGGACATTGGAGGGAGAGGATGCGGAAGGCTTTATACTTGATAAACGATGGACGGTGGAGGGAGAAGATGCTGGAGGCTTATTACAGGATAAATGATGGACGGTGGAGGGTGAGGATGTTGGGGACGTATTAGCTGATAAATGATGGACGGTGGAGGGTGAGGATGTTGGGGACGTATTAGCTGATAAATGATGGACAGTGGAGGGAGAGGATGCTGGAGGCTTATTACCTGATAAATGATGGACGGTGGAGGGTGAGGATGTAGAAGGTTTAATACCAGACAAATGATGGACGGTGGAGGCAGAGGATGTAGGAGGCTTAATAGCAGATATATGATGGATGGTGGAGGCAGAGGATGCTGGAGGCTTATTACCAGGTAAATGATGGACGGTGGAGGGAGAGGTTGCTGGAGGCTTACTACCTGATAAATGATGGATGGTGGAGGGAGAGGATGTAGAAGGCTTAATAGCAGATATATGATGGATGGTGGAGGCAGAGGATGCTGGAGGCTTACTACCTGATAAATGATGGACGGTGGAGCAAGAAGATGCCGGAGACTTAATGGTTGATGGAGGACATATAGAAGAACATGAGAAAGATTGCGGTTTATTAGTAGACGGTTTGACCACTGGTGGAACAAGACTCTGAGGAATCTGTTGTGAAGCTTTAGCCTTCCCCACGGAGCGTGTTCTGTGAATGACTCTCGCACACTTCGCTTCCCTCTCATGTCTGACCAGAGCTGGTTTGTAGCGGAAGCATTTGTCACAGGTAGGACACTTATACGGCATCTCCCCAGTGTGAATCCGCTGATGAATCACAAGGTTGAACCTCTGGCTGAACTGTTTCCCGCACTCAGTACAAGGGTAAGGTCGCTCTCCTGTGTGAGTCCTGCGATGAAGCTTCAGTATGGACTTCCGAATGAAACTTTTCCCACAGTCAGAGCACGTGAAGGACTTGTGTTCCTCGTGGGTCCGTTCATGCTCAATCAGGAGATTGCAGTCTGTGAATAGTTTAGAACAATTCAAACATTGTAACAGATTCCTATCCTTATCTGTCTTTTGAGTCCCTACTGTGGTTCCCCCCTGGTCACAGCTTTTATTGCTGTCAGGACTGGACAATATTTTGTAGCTCACATGGGAATTGTTCGGTGCCCTGAATTGTTCTTTCTGTCTAGGCGTCCCCTCATCTACGCTAACCCTGTGCAGACCATCCATCCTATTGGATCTGAGGAACAGGTCCGTAAAGGAATGCTCCTCGCGTTTACAGCCTTGAAATAACATCCCTTGCTTGTAATCTGTAAATTGCAGATTTGGGTTGTCCGTCCAGTGGTTAATGTACGACTGGAACTGTCTTTGTAGCTTCATCCTCTGGTGATTTATTTTGTGGTCAATTAGGAGCGACCAGATTCCGATGTCTTCTTGGCATTCAGAGCACCTGTGGTCTATCTCGCCCAATACACCGTGAGCATACGCCTTGTACCGATTGCTCACTTTCTTCGTGTCTTCCTCCACACGCTGTCTTCCTTTACATTCCTTCCATGTCGAAGTTACGGAGTCTGTGGACGTGGGCTCTTCTACTAGAATGCATGGCTGGTAGATATCTTCTGAAAAATAGAAAGTGTGGATGGAGAAATGTGAAAATAAAACCCAGATGAAGCTATGGGGCACAAGATCATATAATCAATATGTAACTGGGCCTCATTTACGAAATATACAATGACCAAGGCCCCACGCAATATACTACGTGGATCTTGTCTGCAGATTTAAAGCAGCTATTATTTAAAGGGCAAAACCAACTGGTTGTCCATCCTACAATCAGCATCTCCAGGAAGACATCTGAGCCTCCACTCTGTACCACAACTCCACCCAAAGTCAGCGTAACCACTACTCCACCCAATGTCAGTGTAACCACCACACTGTACCACTACTCCACCCGATGTCAGCGTAACCACTACGCTGTACCACTACTCCACCCGATGTCAGCGCAACCTCCACTCTGCACCACTACTCCACCCGATGTCAGGGTAACCACCACGCTGTACCACTACTCCACCCGATGTCAGGGTAACCACCACTATGTATCACTACTCCACCCAATGTCAGCGTAACCACCACTCTGTACCACTACTCCACCCGATGTCAGCATAACCACTACTCTGTACTACTACTCCACCCAATGTCAGTGTAACCACCACTCTGTACCACTACTCCACCCGATGTCAGCGTAACCACCACTCTGTACCACTACTCCACCCGATGTCAGCGTAACCACCACTCTGTACCACTACTCCACCCGATGTCAGGGTAACCACCACGCTGTACCATTACTCCACCCGATGTCAGGGTAAGCACCACGCTGTACCACTACTCCACCCGATGTCAGGGTAACTTCCACTCTGTACCACTACTCCACCCGATGACAGCGTAACTTCCACTCTGTACCACTACTCCATGCAATGACAGCGTAACCACCACTCTGTACCACGACTCCACCTGATGTCAGCATAACCACCACTCTGTACCACTACTCCACCCAATGACAGCATAACCACCACTCTGTACCACTACTCCACCCAATGACAGCATAACCACCACTCTGTACCACTACTCCACCCAATGACAGCATAACCACCACTCTGTACCACTACTCCACCCGATGTCAATGTAACCCCCACTCTGTGTCACTACTCCACCCGATGTCAGCATAACCACCACCCACCTGATGTCAGCGTAACCACCACTCTGAACCACTACTCCACCCAATGTCAGCGTAACCTCCACTCTGTACCACTACTCCACCCAATAACATCTCACCCACCACTCTGGACCACTACTCCGACCATCTACTCCTCTCCATGACATTGCAGTCTCTCCACTGTACCACTTACTCCACCAAATAAAAATGCAGTCTCCACGTACACCAGTTCTTTATTCACTTGGAGCACGCTGTATACCAGCTCCTTACCCAATGACAGCACAGCTTCCAGGTTCTCCTGAATGACCTGCTTGTAGAGCTCTTTCTGCCACTCCTCTAGATGGCACCATTCATCCACTGAGAAATACACCGCCACCTCATCAAAGGACACCGGGACCTGGAACACAGATAAAGAAGAATTTTATAGGGATAAATGAAAAGTCAAAAGTTACATTATGAAAAACTTTTGTTTCTTACAGAAAGGCTGGAAGGACTACCCCTTGAAAAACAAGAAGCCAACAACGAAACACATGATAGACCTGCAGAAAAATCTATGCATATATACTTCCTGTGTCTGCTTCCCATGTCTCTGTGCTCTCTGTTCTTCCTATCTCTGTCTCTGCTTCCCATCTCTCCCCACTCTTCCTGTCTCCCTCCGTGCTTCCTGTGTCTGCTTCCCATGTCTCTGCTCTTTCTATCTCTCTGTTCTTCCTATCTCTATCACTGCTTCCCATCTCTCCCCACTCTTCCCGTCTCCCTCCGTGCTTCCTGTGTCTGCTTCCCATGTCTCTGCTCTCTTCCTGTCTCCCTCCGTGCTTCCTGTGAATGTTTCCCATGTCTCTGCTCTTTCTATCTCTCTGTTCTTCCTATCTCTGTCTCTGCTTCCCATCTCTCCCCACTCTTCCTGTCTCCCTCCGTGCTTCCTGTGTCTGCTTCCCATGTATCTGTGCTTTCTGTCTGTATGTTCTTCCTATCTCTGCTTCCCATCTCTCCCCACTCTTCCCATCTCCCTCCGTGCTTCCTGTGTCTGATTCCCATGTCTCTGTGCTTTCTGTCTTTATGTTCTTCCTATATCTGTCACTGCTTCCCATCTCTCCCCACTCTTCCCGTCTCCCTCCGTGCTTCCTGTGTCTGCTTCCCATGTCTCTGCTCTTTCTATCTCTCTGTTCTTCCTATCTCTGTCACTGCTTCCCATCTCTCCCCACTCTTCCCGTCTCCCTCCGTGCTTCCTGTGAATGTTTCCCATGTCTCTGCTCTTTCTATCTCTCTGTTCTTCCTATCTCTGTCTCTGCTTCCCATCTCTCCCCACTCTTCCTGTCTCCCTCCGTGCTTCCTGTGTCTGCTTCCCATGTATCTGTGCTTTGTGTCTGTATGTTCTTCCTATCTCTGCCTCTGCTTCCCATCTCTCCCCACTCTTCCCATCTCCCTCCGTGCTTCCTGTGAATGTTTCCCATGTCTCTGCTCTTTCTATCTCTCTGTTCTTCCTATCTCTGTCTCTGCTTCCCATCTCTCCCCACTCTTCCTGTCTCCCTCCGTGCTTCCTGTGTCTGCTTCCCATGTATCTGTGCTTTCTGCCTGTATGTTCTTCCTATCTCTGTCACTGCTTCCCATCTCTCCCCACTCTTCCCGTCTCCCTCCGTGCTTCCTGTGTCTGCTTCCCATGTCTCTGTGCTTTCTGTCTGTTTGTTCTTCCTATATCTGTCACTGCTTCCCATCTCTCCCCACTCTTCCCGTCTCCCTCCGTGCTTCCTGTGTCTGCTTCCCATGTGTCTGCTCTTTCTATCTCTCTGTTCTTCTTATCTCTGTCACTGCTTCCCATCTCTCCCCACTCTTCCCGTCTCCCTCCGTGCTTCCTGTGTCTGCTTCCCATGTCTCTGCTCTTTCTATCTCTCTGTTCTTCCTATCTCTGTCACTGCTTCCCATCTCTCCCCACTCTTCCCGTCTCCCTCCGTGCTTCCCATGTCTCTGCTCTTTCTAGTTCTCTGTTCTTCCTATCTCTGTCACTGCTTCCCATCTCTCCCCACTCTTCCCGTCTCCCTCTGTGCTTCCCATGTCTCTGCTCTTTCTATCTCTCTGTTCTTCCTATCTCTGTCACTGCTTCCCATCTCTCCCCACTCTTCCCGTCTCCCTCCGTGCTTCCTGTGTCTGCTTCCCATGTCTCTGCGCTTTCTGTCTCTCTGTGCTTCCTATCTCTGCCTCTGCTTCCCATCTCCCTCCATGTCTCTATGTGTTTCCCATATCTCTTTGCCGCCCACGTCTATCTGTACTTCTCCATGTTTCCCATTTCTTATGTCTCTCTGTGCTTCCTGTGTCGCTGTTTACCATTTCTATTTTTCTCTCTCTGCGTCCCTGTCTGTCTGTGCTTTACTTTGGTCTCTGTGCTTCTCGCATATCTCTGCGTTTCAAATGTCTCTCTCTGGTTCCTGTGTCTCTCTCTCTGCTTCTCGGCTCCTTTCTCGCTGTCTTTCTTTTTCTGTTTCCAATGTCTGTGTGCTTCCCATGTCTCTGCTTCCCATGTCTCTGTGTGTTTCCCATGTCTCTGCTTCCCATGTCTCTGTCTGCTTCCCATGTCTCTGTGTGCTTCCTATGTCTCTGTGTGCTTCCCGTGTCTCTGCTTCCCATGTCTCTGTGTGTTTCCCATGTCTCTGCTTCCCATGTCTCTGTGTGCTTCCTATGTCTCTGTGTGCTTTCCGTGTCTCTGTTTACAGTGTATCTCTGTGCTTCTCATCTCTCTCTGGTTCCCATGTCCTTCTGCTTCCTCAATCTCCATGCATCCAGTGTCTTCATGCTTCACATGTCTCTCTGTGTGCGTCCTGTGTTCCTCTGATTCCCATGTCTGGGCTTCCCATTTCTCTATGTGCTTCCCATGTCTTTCTGTGATTCCTGTATCCGTCTTCCCATGTATGTGCTTCCTGTGTCTCTCTGTACTTCTCATGTCTCTCTGCTTCCTGTGTATGTGCTTCCCGTGTCTCTCTGCTTCTCATGTCTGTGCTTCCTGCGTTTCTTTGTGCTTCCCATGTCTGTGCTTTCCGTGTATCTCTGCTTCCCATGTCTCTTTGCTTCCCTGTGTTTTCCGTGTCTCTCTGCTTCCTGTGTCTATGTTTCCCATGTCTCACTGCTTCTCTCTGCTTCCCGTGTCTCTGTGTGCTTCCCATGTCTCTGCTTCCCGTGTTTCTCTGCTTCCCGTGTCTCTGTGTGCTTCCCATTTCTGTGCTTCCCGTGTCTCTGTGTGCTTCTCTTGTGTCTCTGCATGCTTCCCGTGTCTCTCTGTGCTTCCCGTGTCTCTCTGTGCATCCCGTGTCTCTCTGTGCATCCCGTGTCTCTCTGTGCATCCCGTGTCTCTCTGTGCATCCAGTGTCTCTCTGTGCATCCAGTGTCTCTCTGTGCATCCCGTGTCTCTGCTTCCCATGTCTCTGTGTGCTTCCTGTGTCTCTGCTTCCCATGTCTCTGTGCTACCCATGTCTCTGTGTGCTTCCCGTGTCTCTGTGCTTCCCATGTCTCTGTGCTTCCATGTCTCTGTGGGCTTCCCATGTCTCTGTGTGCTTCCCATGTCTCTGTGTGCTTCCCATTTCTGTGCTTCCCGTGTCTCTGTGTGCTTCTCTTGTGTCTCTGCATGCTTCCCGTTTCTCTGTGGTTCCCGTGTCTCTCTGTGCATCCCATGTCTCTCTGTGCATCCCGTGTCTCTCTGTGCATCCAGTGTCTCTCTGTGCATCCCGTGTCTCTGCTTCCCATGTCTCTGTGTGCTTCCCATGTCTCTGTGCTTCCCATGTCTCTTTGTGCTTCCCATGTCTCTTTGTGCTTCCCATGTCTCTGTGTGCTTCCCGTGTCTCTGTGCTTCCCGTGTCTCTGTGCTTCCCGTGTCTCTGTGTGCTTCCCGTTTCTGTGCTTCCCGTGTCTCTCTGTGCTTCCCGTGTCTCTCTGTGCTTCCCGTGTCTCTGTGCTTCCCATGTCTCTGTGCTTCCCATGTCTCTGTGCTTCCCATGTCTCTGTGCTTCCCATGTATCTGTGTGGTTCCTGTGTCTCTGTGTGCTTCCCATGTCTCTGCTTCCCATGTCTCTGTGCATCCCATGTCTCTGTGTGCTTCCCATGTCTCTGTGTGCTTCCTGTGTCTCTGTGCATCTCGTGTCTCTGTGTGCTTCCTGTGTCTCTGTGTGCTTCCCGTGTCTCTGCTTCCCATGTCTCTGTGCATCCCATGTCTCTGTGTGCTTCCTGTGTCTCTGCATGCTTCCCATGTCTCTGTGCATCTCGTGTCTCTGTGTGCTTCCCGTGTCTGTGTGCTTCCCGTGTCTCTGTGCATCCTGTGTCTCTCTGTGCTTCCCGTGTCTTTGTGCTTCCCATGTCTCTGTGTGCTTCCTGTGTCTCTGTGCTTCCCATGTCTCTGTGCTTCCCATGTCTCTGTGCTTCCCATGTCTCTGTGCATCCCATGTCTCTCTGTGCTTCCTGTGTCTCTGTGCTTCCCATGTCTCTGCATGCTTCCCATGTCTCTGTGCATCTCGTGTCTCTGTGTGCTTCCCGTGTCGCTGTGCATCCTGTGTCTCTCTGTACTTCTCGTGTCTTTGTGCTTCCCTTGTCTCTCTGCTTCCCATGTCTCTCTGTGCTTCCCGTGTCTCTGTGCTTCCCATGTCTCTGTGCTTCCCATGTCTCTGTGTGCTTCCCGTGTCTCTGCTTCCCATGTCTCTGTGCATCCCATGTCTCTGTGTGCTTCCTGTGTCTCTCTGTACTTCCCGTGTCTTTGTTCTTCCCATGTCTCTGTGCTTCCCATGTCTCTGTGTGCTTCCCGTGTCTCTATGCTTCCCATGTCTCTGTGCTTCCCGTGTCTCTGTGCATCCCATGTCTCTGTGCATCCCATATCTCTGTGTGCTTCCCATGTCTCTCTGTGCTTCCCATGTCTCTGTGCTTCCCGTGTCTCTGTGCTTCCCATGTCTCTGTGCTTCCCATGTCTCTGTGCATCCCATGTCTCTCTGTGCTTCCCATGTCTCTCTGTGCTTCCCATGTCTCTGTGCTTCCCATGTCTCTGTGCTTCTCATGTCTTTGTGTGCTTCCTGTGTCTCTGTGTGCTTCCCATGTCTCTGCTTCCCATGTCTCTGTGCATCCCATGTCTCTGTGTGCTTCCCATGTCTCTATGTGCTTCCTGTGTCTCTGTGCATCTCGTGTCTCTGTGTGCTTCCTGTGTCTCTGTGTGCTTCCCATGTCTCTGCTTCCCATGTCTCTGTGCATCCCATATCTCTGTGCTTCCCGTGTCTCTGTGTGCTTCCTGTGTCTCTGTGCATCTCGTGTCTCTGTGCTTCCCATGTCTGTGTGCTTCCCATGTCTCTGTGTGCTTCCCGTGTCTCTGCTTCCCATGTCTCTGTGTGCTTCCCGTGTCTCTGCTTCCCATGTCTATGTGCTTCACATGTCTCTGTGCATCTCGTGTCTCTGTGTGCTTCCCGTGTCTCTGTGCATCTCGTGTCTCTGTGTGCTTCCTGTGTCTCTGTGTGCTTCCTGTGTCTCTGTGCTTCCCATGTCTCTGTGCTTCCCATGTCTCTGTGTGCTTCCCATGTCTCTGTGCATCCCATGTCTCTGTGTGCTTCCCGTGTCTCTGCTTCCTATGTCTCTGTGCATCCCATGTCTCTGTGTGCTTCCCGTGTCTCTGTGCTTCCCATGTCTCTGTGCATCTCGTGTCTCTGTGTGCTTCCCGTGTCTCTGTGCATCTCGTGTCTCTGTGTGCTTCCCGTGTCTCTTTGTGCATCTCGTGTCTCTGTGTGCTTCCCGTGTCTCTCTGTGCATCTCGTGTCTCTGTGTGCTTCCCGTGTCTCTCTGTGCATCTCGTGTCTCTGTGTGCTTCCTGTGTCTCTGTGCTTCCCATGTCTCTGTGTGCTTCCCATGTCTCTGTGTGCTTCCCGTGTCTCTGCTTCCCATGTCTCTGTGCATCTTGTGTCTCTGTGTGCTTCCCGTGTCTCTGTGCATCTCGTGTCTCTGTGTGCTTCCCATGTGTCTGTGCATCCTGTGTCTCTGTGCTTCCCGTGTCTCTGTGCATCTCGTGTCTGTGTGCTTCCTGTGTCTCTGTGCATCCTGTGTCTCTCTGTGCTCCCCGTGTCTCTGTGCATCCTGTGTCTCTCTGTGCTTCCCGTGTCTCTGTGCATCTCATGTCTCTGTGTGCTTCCCGTGTCTCTGTGCATCTCGTGTCTCTGTGTGCTTCCCGTGTCTCTGTGCATCTCGTGTCTCTGTGCATCTCGTGTCTGTGTATGCTTCCCGTGTCTCTGTGCATCTCGTGTCTCTGTGCATCTCGTGTCTCTGTGTGCTTCCCGTGTCTCTGTGCATCCTGTGTCTCTCTGTGCTTCCCGTGTCTCTGTGCATCCTGTGTCTCTCTGTGCTTCCCATGTCTCTGTGCATCTCGTGTCTCTGTGCATCTCGTGTCTGTGTATGCTTCCCGTGTCTCTGTGCATCTCGTGTCTCTGTGTGCTTCCTGTGTCTCTGTGCATCTCGTGTCTCTGTGCATCTCGTGTCTCTGTGCATCTCGTGTCTCTGTGTGCTTCCTGTGTCTCTGTGCATCTCGTGTCTCTGTGCTTCCCGTGTCTCTGTGCATCTCGTGTCTCTGTGTGCTTCCTGTGTATCTGTGCATCCTGTGTCTCTCTGTGCTTCCCGTGTCTCTGTGCATCCTGTGTCTCTCTGTGCTTCCCGTGTCTCTGTGCATCTCGTGTCTCTGTGCTTCCTATGTCTCTGTGTGCTTCCTGTGTCTGTGTGCTTCCCGTGTCTCTGCTTCCCATGTCTCTGTGCATCCCACGTCTCTGTGTGCTTCCTGTGTCTCTGCATGCTTCCCATGTCTCTGTGCATCTCGTGTCTCTGTGTGCTTCCCGTGTCTCTGTGTGCTTCCCGTGTCTCTGTGCATCCTGTGTCTCCCTGTGCTTCCCGTGTCTCTGTGCATCCTGTGTCTCTCTGTGCTTCCCGTGTCTCTGTGCATCCTGTGTCTCTCTGTGCTTCCCATGTCTCTGTGCATCTCGTGTCTCTGTGCATCTCGTGTCTGTGTATGCTTCCCGTGTCTCTGTGCATCTCGTGTCTCTGTGTGCTTCCTGTGTCTCTGTGCATCTCGTGTCTCTGTGCATCTCGTGTCTCTGTGTGCTTCCTGTGTATCTGTGCATCCTGTGTCTCTCTGTGCTTCCCGTGTCTCTGTGCATCCTGTGTCTCTCTGTGCTTCCCGTGTCTCTGTGCATCTCGTGTCTCTGTGCTTCCTATGTCTCTGTGTGGTTCCTGTGTCTCTGTGTGCTTCCCGTGTCTCTGCTTCCCATGTCTCTGTGCATCCCACGTCTCTGTGTGCTTCCTGTGTCTCTGCATGCTTCCCATGTCTCTGTGCATCTCGTGTCTCTGTGTGCTTCCCGTGTCTCTGTGTGCTTCCCGTGTCTCTGTGCATCTCGTGTCTCTGTGCTTCCTATGTCTCTGTGTGGTTCCTGTGTCTCTGTGTGCTTCCCGTGTCTCTGCTTCCCATGTCTCTGTGCATCCCACGTCTCTGTGTGCTTCCTGTGTCTCTGCATGCTTCCCATGTCTCTGTGCATCTCGTGTCTCTGTGTGCTTCCCGTGTCTCTGTGTGCTTCCCGTGTCTCTGTGCATCCTGTGTCTCCCTGTGCTTCCCGTGTCTTTGTGCTTCCCATGTCTCTGTGTGCTTCCCGTGTCTCTGCTTCCCATGTCTCTGTGCATCCCATGTCTCTCTGTGCTTCCTGTGTCTCTGTGCTTCCCATGTCTCTGTGCTTCCCATGTCTCTGTGCTTCCTGTGTCTCTGTGCTTCCCATGTCTCTGTGCTTCCCATGTCTCTGTGCATCCCATGTCTCTGTGCATCCCATGTCTCTCTGTGCTTCCTGTGTCTCTGTGCTTCCCATGTCTCTGTGTTTCCCATGTCTCTGCATGCTTCCCGTGTCTCTGTGCTTCCCGTGTCGCTGTGCATCCTGTGTCTCTGTGCTTCCCATGTCTCTGAGCTTCCTATGTCTCTGTGCTTCCCATGTCTCTGTGCTTCCTGTGTCTCTGTGCTTCCTGTGTCTCTGTGCTTCCCATGTCTCTGTGCTTCCCATGTCTCTGCGCATCCCATGTCTCTGTGCATCCCATGTCTCTCTGTGCTTCCTGTGTCTCTGTGCTTCCCATGTCTCTGTGCTTCCTGTGTCTCTGTGCTTCCCATGTCTCTGTGCTTCCCATGTCTCTGCATGCTTCCCGTGTCTCTGTGCATCTCGTGTCTCTGTGCTTCCTGTGTCTCTGTGCTTCCCATGTCTCTGTGCTTCCCATGTCTCTGCATGCTTCCCGTGTCTCTGTGCATCTCGTGTCTCTGTGCTTCCTGTGTCTCTGTGCTTCCCATGTCTCTGTGCTTCCCATGTCTCTGCGCATCCCATGTCTCTGCGCATCCCATGTCTCTCTGTGCTTCCTGTGTCTCTGTGCTTCCCATGTCTCTGTGCTTCCTGTGTCTCTGTGCTTCCCATGTCTCTGTGCTTCCCATGTCTCTGCATGCTTCTCGTGTCTCTGTGCATCTCGTGTCTCTGTGTGCTTCCCGTGTCTCTGTGCATCTCGTGTCTCTGTGCTTCCCGTGTCTCTGTGCATCTCGTGTCTCTGTGCTTCCCATGTCTCTGTGCATCTCGTGTCTCTGTGCATCTCGTGTTGCTGTGTGCTTCCCATGTCTCTGTGCATCTCGTGTCTCTGTGTGCTTCCCGTGTCTCTCTTCTTCTATAGCGAAATACCTTTCCGTGTCTTGGTTTCCATGTCACTTTTGCAGCTATTAGAGTGAACGCCTCATGACCGGTACACCTGCGCACACCCGCTTTACGCTGGGTATTGCTGCATGGCGCACACAGCCTGGGTGCAGGATGGATTCGGAATCATTGATCCTTATGGAGAAATTACCAAATCTACACATGAGCTTCCCAAGTGGCTGCAGGATTATCCAGAGACCAGTATGTGCAATAACATTAATATCTCGCTGCGCGCTCGGCCCTCCCTGCACTAACAAAGGGTTAAATCCTACACTATGATCAGGGTTTAGAATGGACTATCACACCTTATGGAGGTCATGTCTGTGTGTGTGATTTTATATATATATATATATATATATATACACACACACACACACACACACACACACACACACACACATAACTGATCAGACATACTGTATATCACTCTATAATAATAACTGTATATAAACTGTATAAGCCTGAGCGGCCCTTACCTTCCCAGGGTACATGGTGGCCAGGCAGGGCTGCTGTAGAGTGTCAGCAGTATGCCCAGTGACATCTGCTGAGGGGCACAGGGTGGGCAGGAGCCCCAGATAAGGTACCCAAGGGGTTAAGTGCTGAGAGCAGCCCAGAGCTCAGGATGACAGCCTCCTCCCAGCATGCATTGCTCACACACAGCTCTCTACTTCCTGGTGACTATCACCCTGGAGACTACAACTCCCAGAAGCCCCTGCGCCGCGCCCCCTGCTGGATGCAATGTGCACTACAGTCTGTGAGAGGTCTGTCACCGCAGCTGTGTCATGTCTCCCTCTCACAGCACATATGTGTATCACACAGCCATCAGATGGTATATAATGATAATAATAATGTTATTTATATAGCTCTTTTCTCCCGCAGACATCAGAATCATGATACATTGTACAATGATCAAATGCTAATTACAGAAAATAGACAACCAGACAGAAATAATTACACAGCAGAAACCTAGAGGCACAATGAGCATAATGCAGGGCTGATGGGTAATATCATCCATGGGTTGTGTATTCCACCCTCACAGGGTACAAGGTGCGGCAGCCATCTTGGGCGCACTGCGTAGGATTACCCTGGGTGGAATAGGACACCCCTAGAAGAGATGACACAAAATGGGGGAGATTGCAGCGTCCTAACATTCAGAGTAGAGTCCCAGCAAAACCGTCAGGTCCATGTATTTATCATCCCATCCACGAGTGCACCAGGTGAGGCAGCCATGTTGGGCGCACTATGAAGGTTACATTGTATATATAATGCCTGACCATAGCTATCACATTGTATATACTGCCTGACCATAGCAATCACATTGTATATACTGCCTGACCATAACAATCACATTGTATACACTGCCTGACCATAGCAATCACATTGTATATACTGCCTGACCATAGCAATCACATTGTATACACTGCCTGACCATAGCAATCACATTGTATACACTGCCTGACCATAGCAATCACATTGTATATACTGCCTGACCATAGCAATCACATTGTATATACTGCCTGACCATAACAATCACATTGTATACACTGCCTGACCATAGCAATCACATTGTATATACTGCCTGACCATAGCAATCACATTGTATACACTGCCTGACCATAGCAATCACATTGTATACACTGCCTGACCATAGCAATCACATTGTATATACTGCCTGACCATAGCAATCACATTGTATATACTGCCTGACCATAACAATCACATTGTATACACTGCCTGACCATAGCAATCACATTGTATATACTGCCTGACCATAGCAATCACATTGTATACACTGCCTGACCATAGCAATCACATTGTATACACTGCCTGACCATAGCAATCACATTGTATACACTGCCTGACCATAGCAATCACATTGTATATATACTGCCTGACCATAGCAATCACATTGTATATATAATGCCTGACCATAGCAATCACATTGTATATACTGCCTGACCATAGCAATCACATTGTATACACTGCCTGACCATAGCAATCACATTGTATATACTGCCTGACCATAGCAATCACATTGGCCAATATTTACTAATATTCGTGTTTGAGTCGGTTTGTGTAGTGTTTAAACTCGTTTTGTATCGGGTGCATTTTCATGCAACTTTTTGAATCCATATACGCAAAGTTACTAAGCATTCGAGTTTATTGTTTTCGTGTTTTTCGATGTCAATGCCTGACGTTTTTTTTTGGCACATGTGCAGCCGTCATTGTCGTTTGCGTACGTGTTTTTGTTGTTTTTGCTGGGTTCTTAAGTTAAACGCGGCAGGGTTTTTTTTCTTCCCGCGGCCGCATTTTCACTTTTAGTTTCGATTTTCATCCCCGTTCGTGATTGGTTGTGTTTCAGATGGTAGGAGTGTCTGTGCGCAACCATATAAATACGCCCCAAACCGTCCGCACCTCATGGGTTTAGTTAGTGGTGAGGAGGAGGGAGGTTGTGCTGTGGAGGTAGGTGAATTTGTGGTTTGGTGAGGAGTTTTTTGGGCGATTTCTGAGTGTAGTATTGTGTTTGAAAGTCGTCTTGTCATTCTTGTAGTTTTGTATTTTGTGGTTTTGTCTAATTTTTGGTCCAAGTAATTTTTTTTTATAGTCCCTTGTCACTGTGTGTGTGTGTGTGTGTGTGTGTGTGTGTGTGTGTGTGTGTGTGTGTGTGTGTGTGTGTGTGTGATTTGTGCAGTGGTAGTGGAGGAGTGTGTTGTTTGTCTTTTTCTTTTTCTGTGTTAAGTGTTTAGACACACAATTATGTGTGACTCAGAGGTGAGTGAGGTGGAGGGTGTGAGTGAGGGGGAGGAGGTCGGTCAGGTGGAGGAGGTGAGTGTGAGTGAGGTTAGTGAGGTGGAGGAGGTGGGTGAGGTTGCTGCAGCAGCCTCAAGTGACAGTGATAGTGACAGTCAGAGAGCTCCGCAGCCACGCACCACTACTAAGACTGGGCGGAATGTCAAGTTTAGTTATGCAGAAAATGTGGCATTAGTGTGGGAGCTGATGAAGTATCAGCGCCAGCTATTTGGGCCTGAGTCAGCCAAGGTGCCAACACGGAAGAAGACGGTGTTGTGGGCGAAAGTAGTTGCTGCTGTAAATAGTGAGGGGGTGGTGAAGCGGACGGAGGACACGTGCCGCAAACGGTACTATGACATAAAGCGACGTGTCAAGTCCAAAATGGCCAAGGAGGCGAAGTCGGCTCGCAAAACCGGTGGTGGTCCGCCCTTTATTGCCACATATGTGGACTATGAGGAGCCCATGCGGACTATAATCCCTCCAGAAGTAGTGTCTGCAACCCATGTCCGGGATTCCGATCGCCCCAGGAAGGATGGTGAGCATGTGTATTTGCCTTAACATTCTATGACATTACTTCTGGCTTACTGTATGTTTTAAATGTGTCATGTGACGTTGCATATTACTCCCATCTTCAAGTGTGCGTCATCAAATACATTGTTTTGGGTCATGTTTTATACAAAAGTCAATGTCTTACTTGCTTGTATGTCATGTGGTTTTTGGACAGTACATTTTCCATGTGTAGTTTGGACTTGGTGTGTCATTGAATTGTCCAGCAATAATGTTTTACTTTTGCACATTGTACATTTTGAAAGTTGGACTATGTTTTTTTATTCTGTTATCCATTGTCAAAGTCGAAAAATATTGTTATACATATCCCTTGTACTAACCCCTCATGCACATGCACGCTGCTCGTGCACCCGGTCCCCCGTGCGTACACATATCCGCAAGTTGCGTAAGAGACGCTCCGGCGACTCGTGCGCATGATATGTGTATTTACGGCGGAGTTTGTGAGCGTGTAGCGTGCGACTCGAACATAGCATATTTAACCCAAATAGTGCATTTTGTAGATATAGTTCTCTTAGATCATGTCAGCGAGTAATGTTAGTTTAAACAGTTCCTGGACAGAGAGATTCGTCTTTGCATGAAAGGAAGGGTCAGATAAAGGTTGGTAGGTGATGTCTAGTATCCAGCTGTAGGGTATTTTAAGAGTAACATTCCGGTGTTAGTTAGGAAACGATCGCTTGCTCCTGCGTATAGTTATGTACAAAAGTAGATTATGAACATTAACTGTATTTGCTGTAAATTATACATGTGGCGGGAATCCAGAGGATACCTCCCACCAGAGCAGTTGGGAAAGGACATCGCCTACCTGTTCAAATCCACCTATGACCTTTGCTGTAATGTAGAGACACATCCCTGTGTCCAATGAACAATGAGATTACAGTGACCATTGTATTGTGAATGTATGTTGTGTATAAAAAGACCACTGTTGCCTGGCCGGACACAAGACTCTGAAGGCTTTCTCCCTGATAGCTGAGGACTGGCCCAGGACGCGCTTGCGAACGATTCCCCACGTATGTATATTCTCTGTAGCCATTATTCTCTATTATTCTTTTTAGATTTCTTTGTTAGCCTGTAGTGTATAACTTGTATCTGTTTACCCCTTTTCTCTGAATAATCCGCTGCGGTGTTAGAGCCCAGTGGTTTTACCACAAACCGGTGTTGTGTTTTCACTTTCCTGCAAAGGGCTTTCTTAGCGTCTCAATAGCTATAAGGTGTATATGCATTGTTAAGGTATTACATCGTTGCAGTACTAGACTGCTAAGGTTTAAAGTATAAGCACACCCTTACACTGTTTCATTACTTAAGGTTTACTGTATATCACTCTGTGTGCGTCCGCGCCGCGTGTACATTGTACCCACGGCACGGCGTCTGATACGCTAATAGCGTATCAATACGGTACTCGGTACGCTAACAGCGTGCTTAGTACGAAGCGTGAATCCGTGTGCGTACGTGCCGCTCGTGCGTCGCGCTCACGGCACAGCGTCGGATACGCTAAGTGCATATCCATACGGTACTCAGTACGCAAATAGCGTACTTAGTCCGTAGTGTGTGTAATAAGTCTAGCGGCCATAGCGGCTCCACGGTAATAGTGTATAGCTTTATGTTTTAAGGTGATATTTGACATTATCAATTGGGGGCATCGTCCGGTCCTCCTCATATCCGCAGCCTAGCAGGACAAAGCAGACTTTATCTATCAGCAAAGGGCGGGAAGGTATCCCCTGTTAGCCTTCTATTGGTCAGGTGGATACACTGGTGCTGATTAGATAAGCGTCTGCTCCGCATGGTTTGTAGGGATGCTGGTGGGATCCGAAAGGTAAGAACATAAAGCTATTGTTTGTTTAAATCTGTTAAATTTCTGTTTCGTGCCAACTGCGCACGCAACACACGTAACACACGCACACACCTGTATTTTATTTTTATTTGTGTATTTTGCATATCTACTCGCTTGTTGCCATTAGCATTGATTACGTGCTGAGAAATTTGTTGCTATTTAGTTAAAAATATAGAGTAATATTTAAGGGAGTACGTGTAAAACACACACGCAGCCTGACCTAGTTATAAAGGTTTATACAGGAGATACTGTGTGGTGTTGGTAAGCGATTATAGTTAAATATCTTTTACATTTATAGAAGTGTGGTATTTGTATTACTGCGGACGTATACGGCCATTGTACACGTGTTTCGGAAAAACGTTTGAGACTGAGTACGCAACGTAAAGGCCTACACACGTGGCGTATTTTACGCAACGTGTGTACAGGTACGCCCACTTAATACAAATCACACGATAGCATTGTTTTAGTTTAGGCGATACGGTAGCCACGCGACAATAGCACAAATTTGTTCAGTTTCCACTATTTAGTTTAAAAAAACCTTCTCTTGTTGTGTCACCTCTGGGACTAGGATGTTTCACCTGAATGAAAGTTAATTTTCTGTACAGAAAAATCAAAGTGTATATGAGTGAACGGGCGTGAGTGTGCAAATAAAGGTTTTGTGAACCCAGAAGTCGGGATCCCGTAGGAGACCACATCAGGTGAGTGGACACTTGGTGGCGTGGGAGTGGCTTTCTCACGTTAACATTGTATAAGGTATAAAGGAGCAATTAGTATAACAGCAGACCAAGAGGTCAGCGAAGTCAGAAATCCGCTGACTGAGTCAAGCGAAGCTCTGAAAACCGTGGCCTGAGAAAGGTCAGCGGTGAGAGCGCAGCCCCGGGGGTTTGCGTAGTACCCATATAGGCCCGTTCAGATACGCTCCGGCTGAGGTTTCGCAGCCTAAACAATCGATTCCGTTGGTCGTCCGGCGGATAAGTAATAGTTACTTATACGCAGTGCGACTGTACCGCACGTTAGTGTGTGCAATAGTTAGTTCAACTTGATACCCATTACGCCATTTGCGTAAAATCGCGGGATCATAGACGCTAATTGTACATACAGACGTGATTTGTGTAACAGGTTTTTTTATTTTAAGGGAGTTTCGCTGTTCACTCAGGAAATCTCCAACAACTGATATTTACTGGGAGGGGTAGCACACTCCCACACGCTCTCAGTAAATAGCGGTTACGCAGGGCCCTAGGTTGGGTACGACCAGCATTGGGAACAGTGTGTGGGTCTACTGGCCAACGTGGGCGTGAGTGGGTGAAAGCGCTCGGAGAACTTTCACCGTCGCCTTACCACTGAGTAATTTGGTTTTTGTAGGAATTAGCTGAGAAGGCAATACCTGCAAAAGAATGGGGGCCAGTTGCTCAAGTAAGGGACGATCAACCAGGGTTCAGGTTGATAATCGACGGCCCAAAGGGTCGGCGAGGTACATAATGTGTGAGAAATATGGATCACACGCAGAGGTCTTATGCAATGAATGGGAACGTATGACTGTGGAAGATAGGGAACCGTTCCCTAGGGTAGGCAGTTTTAGTCCTGAGGTGTTGCAAAATTTAAGGAGAAGGATATGTCTGATAAAATCCAGGAAACAAAGGATTTGACATTATGATTGTTTACAGTTATGGCAACAGGAGGGTGAGATACAACGGGGATTAGCTCAAGCAGCTGGTTCCAACCCTAGCAGGAAACTGATAGCAACTGCACCACCACCACCACCGTACATTACAGGGGAGAAAATGGCTACAGAGAATGGCATACTGATATACGATAAGAGTGCACTTAATAAATGTATTAATGACGATAAGAGTAAAGTAGATAAATGTATTAATGCTAACCCGTGCAAGTTGTATCCCATCTTAAACTTCCCTCAGGACTGCGACCAAGAAGATGAGCCCAGCACGATATCGGCACTCTCTCTAGCAGCCACCATACAAGATACTCAAGTGGGCACGGCCCAACCAGTAAGAGCAGTAGCGAAGGCCCCTAGTGGAGGGACAGGTGAGGTCGTGTCCACAGGTAAGTACGGTACTGTACATTATGCAGAAACAATTGCACCTCACATTGTAGAAGCAACCCAGAGTGATGTAATTGAACTGAATCCTGTCAGGGTGATCGCAGTCCCCAATGGGAAGACTGACGCTCTAGGAATCACTCCCGTCAGGAACATTGCTATGCATTGCCCCTGGTCCCGGACAGAGTTGAGGACAATTATGTCTGAATTTCCCGATCCCAGGAAAGATCTAGCCGCATGTCAGATGTTTATTAGAGAACTAGGTAATGCCACCGAACCCAATAACAAAGATTGGCGGACAGTGCTACGGGCATGTTTGCCCTCCAATATTGACCCTGTGAAATTCATTGCGGACTGTAAATTAGATGCAGAAGTACCTCTCACTGATGAGTACAATCAGGAGAACGTAAAACAGATCAATCTGCAGTTAGGAGTATATTTCCCAACTGTTGTCAAGTGGAATAAAATATTCTCCATTAGACAAAAGGAAGGTGAAACTGCCTCTGACTATTTCCATCGAGCACTGCAGGAAATGGCTAGATTTACTGGGATCGAAGATATTAAGGATAATGTGCACCATAGGGAGGTAGCGGTGTCCGTATTAATGGACGGATTAAAGGAAGTGTTGAGAACCAGGGTACAAACCACTCAACCAAGTTGGAGAGGTATCTCGGTGGCTGCGTTAAGAGAGTCCGCTATTGAGCATGATCGGAACATCATTAGGCACAGGGAGTCACAGGGGGATAAGCTGATGACAGTAAGTATCAAAGCCCTGACAACGAAGCCACATCAGCCTAAACCCCAAACCCCTGTTGGTAAGTCGTATATGGTAAAATGTTTTAACTGTCAGAGAGAAGGACATTACGCACGAAACTGTAATTTTAAAGACCCACATAAGGTATATCGACCCCCTAGACCAGAACATAACACACAGTATGACGCACGTAATTGGGATCAGGGACCGCAGAGGAGAAGTTATGAACCGCATGCAGGGGAAACAAAGAGGTACCCACCAAAGAGAGACTGGCAGGTCTCTGAAAATTCTCAGTTACCCCCCTCACATATTGTAGCTGCCAGCGCGCTGCGGGGGGGACACCACACACCATAGAGGGGGGGCCACACCTGTAGTCTGCAGCCAGTGAAATTAATTGCGAGCCTTGGAAGTGAACCTGAGGTCACAATTGATGTAGCTGGTAGATCACTACCTTTCCTTGTAGATACGGGGGCGGCCAAGTCAGTGTTAAATTCAACGGTGGGTATGAAAACCACGGGTAAAACAATTCCAGCAATGGGAGTAACAGGAGTAGTACAACACTACCCTTTAAGTAAACCAGCAGAGATTACGATAGGGCCTTTGCAGACCAAGCACTCCTTTTTGCTAGCTGCATCGGCTCCGACTAATCTACTTGGGAGAGATTTACTGTGTAAGATGGGGTGTGTCATATATTGTACTCCTGAAGGTGTTTTCTTAGATATACCCGAGAATCACGCTCAGGAAGTGCAGGATATGTTAGACTCCCCACAAAGGTTAATGTCACACACTGCTGTTACAGACAGGTGTCCATCCAAGGTAGAGGAAATGATCTCCCAGATACCGGAGTCCCTCTGGACCAAAGATGGACAAGACACTGGATTGATGGCAAATGTAGCTCCTTTAGTAGTGCAAGTAAAAGATGGTAGGATAGCTCCAAAAATCCCACAGTATCCTCTGAAGCCAGAGGTGGAATTAGGAGTGTACCCAATCATAGAGCGGTTGCTACAACAGGGCATCCTAGTTAGAACGTCCAGCACTGCCAATAGTCCCATCTTCCCTGTGAAAAAGAGTGGGTGAGGGGTTACAGGCTAGTGCAGGATCTAAGGGGGATAAACAAAATAGTTGAGAGCCAATTCCCCGTAGTGCCAAATCCAGCTGTCATCCTTATGCAAATCCCTCCTACTGCCAAATTTTTCACTGTTATTGACCTCTGCTCCGCCTTCTTCTCGGTCCCTCTGCACCCTGACAGCCAATACTTGTTTGCATTTACATACAGGGGAGTACAGTACACCTGGACTCGCTTACCACAAGGTTTCATTGACAGCCCAAGTATTTTCTCACAGGCTTTGCATGATTGTTTACAATCCTTTCAACCTGAGAGCGGATCAGTATTAATACAGTATGTAGATGACTTACTGCTGTGTTCTGATTCACTCGAATCGTCCTTGAGAGACACGAAACAGCTGTTGTTTCATCTTTCTGATACGGGACACAAGGTTTCAAAGGACAAGTTGCAGTTATGCCAGACCAAGGTAAAATATTTGGGACATTGCTTAACACAAGGACTGAGACACCTCACTACTGATAGAATACAGGCGATTCGCGACATGACTCTGCCACAAACCCAGCAACAGATCCGCACTTTCCTAGGAATGTGTGGGTATTGCCGAAACTGGATCCCAGGGTTTTCCATTCTAGCATTACCTTTGCAAGAGATGGTCTTCGTCAAACAAACCAGATCGGATTTCGCACACAGACGAGTCCGAACTGGCATTTGAGAGACTCAAACAGTGCCTATCACAGGCACCAGCATTAGGTATGCCAGATTATGGGAAACCCTTTGAATTGTCTGGTACGGAGAGTGCTGGGTGTGCGGCAGGTGTTTTAACCCAGAGACATGGTGATGCCAGCAGGCCGGTAGCTTACTACAGTGCACAATTGGACACCGTAGCACAGTCTCTCCCCACATGCTTGCGAAGTGTTGCAGCGATAGCATTGCTAGTGAGTAAAAGCGAAGATGTAGTGTTAGGACACAACCTGACCATCCATACACCTCATGCAGTGTCAGCTTTACTGAATTCTGCCCAAACCAGACACGTCTCATCAGCACGGTTTACAAGGTGGGAATTAGCACTAATGGCCCCTGTAAACATCACCATAAGGAGATGCAGCGCACTAAATCCTGCAACGTATCTCCCAGGTGTGCCTGGACAGGCACAAAGGGTGGGGGATGAGAGTGATGGTGAAGGAGGATTTAGTATAGACACTGACACACATGATTGTATGGAATATTTGACTCAAACTTTCACTGCAAGGCCCGACATTAGTGACAACCCACTGGAAGGCGTAGATTTTACTTTTTACACTGACGGTAGTTGCCACAGACAGACGGACTCGGGAGACTTGTGTACTGGATACGCAGTCGTAGATGACAAAGGTACCATAGAAGCGGAACCCCTGGGCCCACCTCACTCAGCACAAGTTGCTGAGTTGGTCGCCCTAACCATAGCGTGTGAATTGGCTAAGGGTAAGTCAGCCAATATCTACACGGATTCTAGGTATGCCTTTGGAGTAGTGCATGATTTCGGGGCCCTATGGCGCCTCAGAAATTTCATGACGGCAGCTGGCACACCCGTGGCGCATGCGACCCACATCAAAAGACTTCTAGCAGCGATACAGGAACCTGACAGAGTGGCTGTTATCAAGTGTAAAGCCCACACGTACAGCCAAGACCCAGTGTCACTTGGTAACAGTCGGGCAGACGAAGCTGCTAAATCAGCAGCCAGCACCCCCATACAGACAGACATCACACAACTGATGTTATTCAATACCGTCAACACACAAAAATTGAGTGAAATGCAAAATTTGTGTTCCCCACAGGAAAAGGTAGTCTGGAGGTCAAAAGGATATGGCCAGGAGTCCTCAGGACTCTGGACAGATGGACAGGGTAAGCCAGTGGCTCCCAGAGCATACCTTCCAAGTATAGCTGAGGCGGCACATGGTCTGACTCATCTGGGCAAAGAGGGTATGTGCAAGTTGGTAAGAGCCTACTGGTGCACGCCAGGATTCTCTTCTCATGCGGGTAAAAGAGCAATGACATGCCTTACCTGCTTGAGGAAGAATATTGGAAAGTCAATACCAACAGAACCATCCCATATCCCACCAACAGACGGCCCTTTTCAGGTAATACAGATTGATTTCATACAATTGCCACCCTGTAGAAATTTAAAGTATGTGTTGGTTTGTATTGATGTGTTTTCAAATTGGGTAGAAGCGTTCCCCGCTGCCACAAATACTGCTGTGTTTACTGCAAAGAAAATTGTGCAGGGATTTGTGTGCAGGTATGGTATCCCTAGGATAATTGAAAGTGATAGGGGTACCCATTTTACAGGTGAAGTCTTTCAGGTAATGTGCAAATTAATGGGAATTAATATTAAGCTGCATACTCCGTACCGCCCACAGGCGAGTGCAAAAGTGGAAAGAGTAAACAGCACTATTAAGAACAAGCTGAGCAAAGTGATGGCTGAAACTGGATTGTTGTGGCCAGAAGCTTTGCCACTTGTATTGTACAGCATCGGAACCACTCCCAGGTCCCCTCTTAACCTATCACCCTTTGAGATTCTTTTTGGTCGACAACCCCATGTAATGATTGACCCCCAGGATGATTTGAAATGCAATAATGAAGTGACTGTAAAGTATTTGGTTAAGATGAGCAAGCAGTTGAGGAATCAAAACAGCAATCTAAATCAGGATTATGTAATGATTCGAAATTTTCTACGCTCAGGGTGCCTGATTGACCGGTGGGAAGGACCGTACCAAGTCTTACTGACCAGCACGACAGCATTGAAGGTTGCCGAAAGAGAGACTTGAGTCCACTCGTACCACTGTAAGAAGGTCGCTGACCCAGAGAAAGCCCGTGACAAAGAGCAGAGTGTAGAGGAAATCGTATCACTGGAGTGCCTGTTCCGGGAGGGTTGAGAGGCAGGACTGTTGTCACGGCACCTGAGCACAGAGAACTACAAGATCAGAGGCGGTTGTCGCACCAGTTTTCTTTCCCTTCTATTATTTTCTTTACCTCCCATTACCACTCTTTCTTTCTCCTCCTGCAAGATGGACTTACCCCAAGAGACTGCGTTCCGGGTTTTCCTGGTGACCCTGTTGTTGACCAGAGCAGTCTATTTCGGTGAGAGTACCAGAGAGGTCGAGAAAGGATCTGGAATGGGTTCTGATGACAAAGACGGATTAGTAGAATTCCAAGAGCAACACAGTCACCGAGCAAAGGCGAGTATCAGAAAACGATCTGGTAGTCATGAAACTAGGAGACATTGTGAAGGATTGTTAGCTGAGGAGAATTGTATCTGTAGAAATTGTGAAAACATAGTTGAGGACGGGTGCATCCAGAGATGTCAGTCCAGCCTTAATATCAACATGGACCGTCATCCATTGAGTGACTATCACTCATTAGTGGGTAAGGTTTTAAACCAAACGGAATGCTGGGTGTGCTCACAAGTACCTCAAGGTCAGAGCAAGTCAGGATTAGTACCGTACCCTTTAACACTAGATGAGGTACTTGAATTAAAGGGGGGGAGACCGGTGGACAAGAAATTTAATATTTCTAGGCCTCCTAGTTTGAAGCTCTACCAATATCATGTGGATAGGTCCTTAATATGTTTTAACATTTCCAATCCCCGAAAGCTGGGAAATTGGGAAGTGACATGGAACAACCAAACCATGGCATTTTCACACAGAGCCGATAGAATGCCCGTAGACCCAGAACTTATACGCCAAATAGTCGACGGTGGGAGATATTTTCGGTACAGGTATACTCTAGGAAGTAGGACCATGCGGGTTGGAGAAGTATCACCAGGATACTGTGCGCATATCATACAGCCTGATACGTGTACTGAACAAATGAGAGAGTTAAGGATAGGATTTTTCACCTGGAAGGTTTGCAATATGGTGATGTCATATTCTGTCCCATATGTTCTCCCCGATGATGCTTATTTCATATGCGGGAGGAAGGCGTATAAGTGGCTTGCCCCAAACTCAGAGGGATTGTGTTACATTGGAAGAGTGTTGCCAGAAGTAATGACCATTACCCATAATAAGATGAAAGACGTTCACCGCAATGCTCAAGCTCCTTACACTCACACTCATTACGAACACATTGTTAAGAGACACCTTATAGATAGGACAGAGCACGCAGCCTCTGATTTGATCCACGAATCCACCGGGATTCAATTCCTACTCGCGTTAGATATCACCCGTACCGCCAGAGGAATTATAAATTTTAGGTATATTCATGTGCTAGCGAACCTGATAGACAATATCACCGAGATGTATGATGACACTGGGAGGGAATTGCAAGCTTACAAAACGGAACTGATCCAGCACAGGATGGTTCTTAATTACATCACAGCGGTGACAGGCGGGTATTGTGTCACCCTAGCAACTCAGTATGGTGTGAAATGCTGTACATCTATTACAAACAGCACTGATAACCCCACTGAGGTCATAGATCAAAAGATGGACGATATCTTGCAGTTGAAGTGGGAGTTCCGAAGGAGACACAACCTTACCCTGACTGCTGTGAGTAATGAACTGACCGGCTGGGTTTCATGGTTGAACCCACGCAATTGGTTCTCAGGTTTAGGAGAATGGGCTCAAAATGTTATTGTGAATGTAGGAAAGTTTCTCTTTTGTATCCTGGGAGTTGTCATAATGATTGGTTTGATATTTAGATGTGTTCGGATTTTAATGCAGCGCAAGCGCAGTACCAAAGTGATGAGTTAAAGGAGCGAGGGCATTGTTACAACAACTGGTTTAATTTATGACCCATCAATTGAGACAATGTTGTGATAAGACGTGATTCCACGGTCCGTTTCTTCCACCCGTTTCTCCTTTGTTTTTCTCCCAAGCGAAAAGACATCCATTCGGAAGAAGACTAAAGACTTTGATGCAGAAGACTACAGACCTTTGATGGACATTTCTACAGACTTTGAGAGACGCTTAGAGACTTTAAAGACTTTTTATGGACACTTGAAAGACTTTGATTATCACCCACAGCAAGGATACACCTATCCGGACAAGACTTCAACAGACACCCAAAGATGATTGCACACATTATCATATGAATGTATTTGTGACATGTTTCTAATCTTCATCTCTACAATCTTCAGGTAGTGACACACATAGTCGACAGGTGATATAGGTACATATATGAGCACTCACATGTTTTTCCCCCCTCCATGTATCATCAACTAATGTGCGCCCCATTTGTTGGAACAAGAAGCCGAAAAGAGCTCGGTAGTGTTTGTTGGCCCACTTACAGACCCTTAATACAGGATAAGAAGGATTTAATGTATACTTCGCAATACCTCGAAGCTTATCTAGAACATGTACGGCACGATGATACATGCCCCCCAGATATGAAGTTCATACATACATACATGCTTTTGCTATCCCACTAGGCCATACATTTCCCGCCTACTCCTCTCCTCCCTCCACCCAATCATTTATAGGTATTTCATTGTATTGTATATTTTTCTGCTTGATTGTTTAGATTGTAGCAGTTATTGTTGACTGCCAAAGGGTGGACTGTCAAAGTCGAAAAATATTGTTATACATATCCCTTGTACTAACCCCTCATGCACATGCACGCTGCTTGTGCACCCGGTCCCCCGTGCGTACACATATCCGCAAGTTGCGTAAGAGACGCTCCGGCGACTCGTGCGCATGATATGTGTATTTACGGCGGAGTTTGTGAGCGTGTAGCGTGCGACTTGAACATAGCATATTTAACCCAAATAGTGCATTTTGTAGATATAGTTCCCTTAGATCATGTCAGCAAGTAATGTTAGTTTAAACAGTTCCTGGACAGAGAGATTCATCTTAGCATGATAGGAAGGGTCAGATAAAGGTTGGTAGGTGATGTCTAGTATCCAGCTGTAGGGTATTTTAAGAGTAACATTCCAGTGTTAGTTAGGAAAAGATCGCTTGCTCCTGCGTATAGTTATGTACAAAAGTAGATTATGAACATTAACTGTATTTGCTGTAAATTACACATGCGGCGGGAATCCAGAGGATACCTCCCACCAGAGCAGTTGGGAAAGGACATCGCCTACCTGTTCAAATCCACCTATGACCTTTGCTGTAATGTAGAGACACATCCCTGTGTCTAATGAACAATGAGATTACAGTGACCATTGTATTGTGAATGTATGTTGTGTATAAAAAGACCACTGTTGCCTGGCCGGACACAAGACTCTGAAGGCTTTCTCCCTGATAGCTGAGGACTGGTCCAGGACGCGCTTGCGAACGATTCCCCACGTATGTATATTCTCTGTAGCTATTATTCTCTATTATTCTGTTTAGATTTCTTTGTTAGCCTGTAGTGTATAACTTGTATCTGTTTACCCCTTTTTTCTGAATAATCCGCTGCGGTGTTAGAGCCCAGTGGTTTTACCACAAACCGGTGTTGTGTTTTCACTTTCCTGCAAAGGGCTTTCTTAGCGTCTCAATCGCTATAAGGTGTATATGCATTGTTAAGGTTTTATGGTATTACATCGTTGCAGTACTAGACTGCTAAGGTTTAAAGTATAAGCACACCTTTACACTGTTTCATTACTTAAGGTTTACTGTATATCACTCTGTGTGCGTCCGCGCCGCGTGTACGTTGTACCCACGGCACGGCGTCTGATACGCTAATAGCGTATCAATACGGTACTCGGTACGCTAACAGCGTGCTTAGTACGAAGCGTGAATCCGTGTGCGTACGTGCCGCTCGTGCGTCGCGCTCACGGAACAGCGTCGGATACGCTAAGTGCGTATCCATACGGTACTCAGTACGCAAATAGCGTACTTAGTCCGTAGTGTGTGTAATAAGTCTAGCGGCCATAGCGGCTCCACGGTAATAGTGTATAGCTTTATGTTTTAAGGTAATATTTGACATTATCACCATGTGCAATGTTTCCAAATCAGTGGTTGATATGTTAGAGGCTGGAGTAGTGCAAAGTGTCTTTGAAGGCAGTTACATGTGTAATTTCATTAGTACTCAATGTAATATTGTTTAAGTCAAGGCCACTATTTGCTGGTTCATTTTGAGTCTGTATTTGTACACTGACACAACAACTGCAGACTTAGTTACCTTACTGGGTTTTTTTTTTGTTTTTTTTTGTTGGCCTCATATTGTGTTAATGTGTGTTTGGAGTGCCACATCACAGACCTATTTCTATATTGCATCTGTTTTTTTTTTTGTTTTTTTCCCCCCCATTTTATTTGAAAATTAAGCTGTGTGTGTTTTGGCTTGTTAGTGTATGTTTTTGGAATTGTGTCCTATGTCTGTGTCCTGTATATGATTCCCTGTGTTGCACTTTCCATAGTGCCTATGGCTATTGGACAATGTTTTGGGTTTGTTGTTGTGCTTTTTGTGTTTATTGTCCTTATTTTTAGATTCCTAATAAAACATCCATTTTTTAAAGATGTAATGTTTATAAGCATAATGGGTGGATGTGTTAACAATAGCATGAATAATTTTTTTTTATTTTTATTTTTTGGATTTACAGTGTTGAAAAAAAGCAGTACTGGTCGTCCTACAGTCACTCCCATCACATCTGATGATGATGACGCTGCGGAAGCAGGTAAAGTGCACATTGTAGTATAGGTTAGGTTTGTAAATGAATGGCCATAACAAAATGTCACTTTCAATACTAGGTCCATCCAAAGAAGTCTTAAGCAGCAGAAGGCGCACTTCTGGAACACACCACAAAAAACATCTCCCAGCAAAGAAAGTAAAGTCTGATGTCCAGGGCCAACCACAGCAGGCTACCACGCCACGAACTTTATCTACTGTTTGTTCGGTGCCCCCACTCCAAATTTTGGACACACCTCCAAGACGCCAACCACACTCCCCTCATCTTGATTGTGAGTAACAAACTGTGATAACAATTAAAAATGTCAGATCTGTAAAAAACCATTTACTTAAACTCATTAAGTAAATACCCATCAAAATCTGCTATACTTTCCCAAGTCAGTAAAACATGAAATGGAAACCTAACAAAATGGCCTTCACAACATCCAGTAAAGATATGTATGTCCACATCAGCCAAACAGTAGCACAATGTGTGGAAGATGCTGCAACAGAAACTCATGTGTAATCTTTGCAAATAGTAATGCTGGCCATACATCAGGACGATATCTTTCCAACCAGCCAACTAGTTGGCTGGTTGGAAAGATAATCTGGCAGTGTGTGGGAGCATACGATTATCAGCCGTTTGCTCCCACACACTGAAAAACGGCCAGAAACGGTCTGTCCAACTAGTTGGGAAAATCAAACCTGTTTGATTTTCCCAACTAATCGTTCAGGTGTAGGGGAAACTTTCCCCCCAACTGAACGATTACTAGGCGGACACTGCCTGCTAGAGTCCGCCTACTTTTGCCTCTCTGTTCCATCCCCCTCCGGCCACCTCACCGCTCCCACCTTTCCTGCCTCACCGCTCCGTCCATCTCTGTCCGCACCGGCCGCCAGCCTCAATCCCGCTCCGGCCGCCAGCCTCTGTCCCGCGCCGGGACCACGTCACCGCCGCCTCGTCCATCCCACCGCTGCCTTCAGCGCCACCTCACCGCGGGATCCTGTGAAAACCGGACCGGATCACTTTCCGGAACGCCGGACCAGATCAGCTCCCTGCAGCGACCTCTGCCGCTGGGGAGCTGTGTAAGTGCGTCCCCGCCAGGGAGCGTGTCCACGGACGGGCTGTCAGCGGTGAGGGAGAGTTGTCTGCAGGCTCCCCTCTCGAAGCTGCTGCTGCTCCTGCACTGCTAGGAGGCTGTCAGCCCTGCACAGTGGCGCTGTCTGTGCGCTGCTGTCACACAGGGAAACGATGTGCAGGGCTGACAGCCTCATAGTTACCCCGCTGATACTACACTCGGGCAGAGGGAGGGGGAAGAACGGAGATAGCTGCTGGTGCTGCAGCTCATCTATTTCAAACACTGGCTGCATAGGGAGGGGGATTTTTTTAATGCAATAAAATATAAATAAATAATAAATGGCCACTTGCAAACTGTTATTTTTGGGAGGGTAGGGGGTGTGAACACGCCGCCATTGTAAAAAATATAATTAAAACTAGTTTTTGTAAGCAGCGCCACACGCAGTGGCGCCGAGAGGCGGGTATTCGGGTATTAATTACCACATCCCAGGCTGAGCTGGAGGGGCCAGACAGGGGAGTCCGCTTCCCCCTTACCAAATATACTTCCTCCTGGCGGTGCTGTGCGGCGCTATCTTCCCAGTGACAACATCGGGAAGATGTCCGCCGCACATTGAAAGCAAAGACTGTGTCAGAGTCTTTGCTCTGTAGTGCACATGCGCCATGTTCCCAGATGTAACTGGGAAGATGGCGCCGCCCGCCGAAGAGGAGGGACCCGCTTCCGATCAAGCAATTTGGCCCCGTTGAATAAATTGCGCACGACTAATACTTTAATCAATTATTTCTTTTAGGGGTGTAGACACAACCCCAATTTAGGCCAGACCCGGTTACATTACTGGGACTCAGCATGGCTCTCCATGCCCCTGACCACACGCTCTATTGTGGGGTGGGGCGCCGTTATACCCATTCCGGTTGGTAGAATTGGGTGCAGAACACCCAAACAAACTTAGATGTTCAGGGTGCCGGAATGAGGATCACCTTAGATATCAGTTCCAGGTGCCGGAATGGGGTGCAGACCATCTTAGATAGCTGTTCCTTGTGCCGGAACGGGGTGCAGACAACATTAGATACCCGCTCCGGGTGCCGGAATGGTGTGCAGACCACCCAGATAATCTTAGATAGCTGTTCAGAGTGCCGGAATAGGGCGCAGACCACCTCAGATACCTGTTCCGGGTGCCGGAACAGAGCTCAAACCACCTTAGACAACTGTTCTGGGTGCCGGAACAGGATGCAGACCACCTTAGATTGCTGTTTCAGGTGCCAGAATGGTACTATTGCATCCTGCACCAGGATTCAACCGTGGTACCCGCAAGCCCCGCCATAACACCCCTTCCCAACACACTTAGGTGGTCAGCTATTGCCCCTCATACACTTAAGATATATGGTGGTATGAGAGAGAGAGATATGACGGGATGGGAAATGTGGGTGTGCGAGAGAGACGTGTTGGAGAGTGAGCTGTGGGTGTGCGAGACAGACGTGATGGAGAACGAGATGTGGGTGTGCAAGACAGACGTGATAGAGAGAGAGAGATGTGGGTGTACGAGAGAGAAGTGATGGAGAGCGAGATGTGGGTGTGCGAGAGAGACGTGATGGAGATCCATAGTTCACTATAAAAATAAGTACATTTAATAAATGTATGGTGGTGAAAGAAAAGCCAAGTTTCACTGAAATAAAGACACTTCTGCATGTTTTGAATTGAAACCCCCCCCCACAAAAACTGAAGTACTGTAGGCAGGCACTGTCTGCCTACTTCGGTGACATCACAAGTTGGACAGAAGTTGGCAGGTTGGTTGGTCTGATGAAAAGTTGGTTAGATGTGTGGAGCACTGGTAAAAAGTTGGTTAGATGTGTGGGGCACTGTTTTAGTTGAACAGACAAGTTGGATGGTTGGAAGTTTGGAGTGTTGGAGAAAAGTTGGTCTGAAGTTGGTCTGATGTATGGCTAGCATAAGTTTGTTCGAATCATTTACACATGTGTGTTTGTCCTAACATTGCCAACTGCATACAAAAACATTACTATGTTTTGGTTGGAGACACTATAAGGCAACACATTATGGATTCCAATGTGTTTTTAGTCAGGAGTATGTCTGATGTACCATACAACTCATGTGTTTGCTTTCAGAATGAAGTAACCAGACACATTTGCCACAAACAGGCATACAGTATGTATGTATTGAAGTAATGAGTGATGATGTTGCTAGGCCGGATATCTGAAAGCACCAGTCCATTACATGTGTTCCATGTTTAGTGCTTTGTACCAATGTATTAAACATATGGATAAGTAACGGATAAATGTTTTTAATTTCAGCTTCTAGTCCAGGTACCAGCATCCCTCCGCAACAACAGCAACACAGTGACATGGATGACACAATCACGTTAGAAATGCATCCAGTAATCGAAGGAATCAGCCCCCCAGCACCTGTGAGTACTCCACCACAGCAAAGCACACCACCACCCCAACACAGCCCAACAACACCAGTAACACAAGGCCCTGATCAAGTGATCTGGACCATTTGGGCTAGACAGTAGGCCACTAATGAAGATTGCCTGCGTAGGCAGACCCAAATGTTTGCAAGCCTACCATCTCACCTCAGAGGAATCAGCAGAAATCTGAGTAGACAAAATGAAACAAACACAAGAATTGCAAATACCATGGAAATCATGCGTGCAGACATTACACATGTCATGGGCAACTTACAGCGCATAATTGAAGAACAGCACAGACAACAGCAAAGCTATATAAACATTTTAGAAAGCAATCAAATGATCAATGAATCCATGTCCAGAATTGTAGACAATCAAAATGCTGCAACACGTGAACTCAATGCCTCCCTCACTAACCTCAATGAAACACTCAGATCCCTGCAGCAACATCAAGCAAGCAGCAGTTCTGGTACGACTACTCCAAATGTGACGCCAGTGTCATCACCACCAAGGCGCTCCACCAGAGCACGCCAACACGACAGTGGTAAAGGCAAAGGCCAGGACAAGCAACCACCCAAATAAACTTTTTTTTTTTTTAAAACACACCCATTTCTTTAAAGAGAAGAGAAACAAAACACTTACCAAGTGTATGATTAACAGAATATATATAACACTTAGCTCCTTGACAATTTGTACAACATCATTAATTATAACTGGTACAAACAACAACAGGAATTTTTTTTGCAAATTTCTTCTTTATCATCTTTGTATTTTTTGTTAGCAGGAAACTGTTGTTTGAGCTGCACATAGATGTTAGCATGCAGAAAGCAGACCACTTGATTTTTTTCTAATCATTACTCTTTCTAGATTCTAATCATTCTTTAAGCCAGCAGACAGACTAATTGGCAGCCAGGCAGATTGTCTTAAGCAGGCAGAAAGCAGACCACTTGATTTTTTTTCTAATCATTACTCTTTCTAGATTATAATCATTCTTTGAGCCAGAAGACAGACTAATTGGCAGCCAGGCAGATTGTCTTAAGCAGGCAGAAAGCAGACCACTTGATTTTTTTTCTAATCATTACTCTTTCTAGATTCTAATCATTCTTTGAGACAGCAGACAGACTAATTGGCAGCCAGGCAGATTGTCTTAAGCAGGCAGAAAGCAGACCACTTGATTTTTTTCTAATCATTACTCTTTCTAGATTCTAATCATTCTTTCAGCCAGGAGACAGACTAATTGGCAGCCAGGCAGATTCATCCATGACCAATACAATTTACAATGTGAATTGTATCTGTTTAACATTTCTTCTCTAGATGAATTGACAATAAAAACACAATTGAGTTGGCTAAAAGTGTCCTAATATGTTGGGGATAATATTTAGATAATTCAGTCCGAAAATGACTGACATTATTGTTGTGCCATGTTTGTGTGTGTTAAAAATAAGTAATCAGATTTAAAAACATGATGCAGAAACAACAACATTTGAAATATTTGAAAGTTGAACACAAATGTGTGTAATAATGGATATATGTTGAAAAATGTGTATTGCCTTACAAATCTACAAGATTTGGGCTGCAAACATAAGGAAATAAATTATTTTGCATGAGAGAAGTTTGTGTCCCTTTTATAAGCATCCTAATTCAGGTTAGAATGATTTGTAAGTGTCAACACATGTAAACACGGATGAAAAAAGCAGGTCTATTTTTTTGCCGCTTTTTTTACGATTCGCAAAAAAATACGACCGCAATTGAGCACTCAGAAACTAACATCCAAATACGAATGAATAGTGAATTCCCGTATTCTATGAAATAACAGCCGCGTTTGACCGATGGTCTATTCATTCGTATTTGTGAACGTTGTCATTCAAACCATTACGAATAGTCCAAACACTGCCGAGATTGGTGCTTAGTGAATTCCCGGATTGGGACTTAGAAAAAAAAACACAAATCGGGCAAACTCGGATTTTTAGTAAATACTGGCCCTTGTATATACTGCTTGACCACAGCAATCACATTGTATATACTGCCAGACCATAGCAATCACATTGTATACACTGCCTGACCATAGTAATCATATCTCCTATATAATAGCCCAGATCTGTCACTCTGTGACTGTGTGGCTAACGCTGGGCGAAGTCACAGCACTGGGCGGAGTCACCGTGATGGGCGGAGATAGAGCCATACAGTCACAGCATCTGCAGGGAGCTACACCATGCCCTGTGACAGCAGCAGTCTGAGGAACAAGGTGCCCAGTGACACTACCTACCTACAGTGTAGGGAGGTGACCCTGCCTAGCCGGAGCAGCAGCGAGAGGTACACCACGGCCACTGACAGCAGGGAGGGGTACACCGCGGATACGGAAGGTAATTGTAGGTAGCCGCCCGCAGCTCCTCTCCCAGATAGATACCATGGCTGGCGGATCGCACCCACTCCCCAGCCCAGGGGACGCCAGGTGATGCACCGCTATATGAGCACCTGCTGCAGACAGACATGGAGGTGCCATGCTGGGCGGCAAGGACGGAACTCTCACCACTGACCGTTGCTGTTGCGCCGGAGCTCCCTCTGTCTGCAGACTTAGCCCGAGATGTGGTTACCTCTTCCAACGTTGGAAAAAAAACCCTCTATGCATCTCCCACTGGCCGACGCAGCCCTTCGCTGACAGTCCCTGTTGTTTACGCATCTCCCGTTCTGCCTCCTCACCGCCACGGACACTTTCATCTCTGCGTTGTCTCTTGCGCATGCGCATATCATACACAGTGGTGTAGAGAGAGGGTGGGAAGAGGCTACAAATTACCCGGGCCCAGGTCTGACGTAGGGGCCCAGTGACGGCCCACTAGGGGCCCATGCCCCCTCCCCCTTACCTGGCAGCATCAGCTCTTCTCTTCAGCCCAGCACACTCTGCTGTGTACTGGGCTGTAGTGTGGCCATGGAGGTCCTTAACATACTATTTCTCATACGTCCTAGAGGATGCTGGGGATGCTTCAAAGACCATGGGGTATAGACGGGATCCGCAGGAGACATGGGCACTTTAAGACTTTTAAGGGGTGTGAACTGGCTCCTCCCTCTATGCCCCTCCTACAGACTCCAGTTTGGAATCTGTGCCCAGGCAGACTGGATGCATTCTGAGGAGCTCTACTGAGTTTCTCTGAAAATACTTTATGTTAGGTTTTTTATTTTCAGGGAGCACTGCTGGCAACAGTCTCCCTGCATCGTGGGACTGAGGGGGCAGAAACAGACCTACTTCTAGGGAGTTTAAAGTAGAGATGTGCACTTGAAATTTTTCGGGTTTTGTGTTTTGGTTTTGTGTTCGGTTCCGCGGCCGTGTTTTGGGTTCGACCGCGTTTTGGCAAAACCTCACCGAATTTTTTTTGTCGGATTCGGGTGTGTTTTGGATTCGGGTGTTTTTTTAAAAAAACCCTAAAAAACAGCTTAAATCATAGAATTTGGGGGTCATTTTGATCCCAAAGTATTATTAACCTCAAAAACCATAATTTCCACTCATTTTCAGTCTATTCTGAACACCTCACACCTCACAATATTATTTTTAGTCCTAAAATTTGCACCGAGGTCGCTGGATGACTAAGCTAAGCGACCCAAGTGGCCGACACAAACACCTGGCCCATCTAGGAGTGGCACTGCAGTGTCACGCAGGATGGCCCTTCCAAAAAACACTCCCCAAACAGCAGCACATGACGCAAAGAAAAAAAGAGGCGCAATGAGGTAGCTGTGTGAGTAAGCTAAGCGACCCTAGTGGCCGACACAAACACCTGGCCCATCTAGGAGTGGCACTGCAGTGTCACGCAGGATGGCCCTTCCAAAAAACACTCCCCAAACAGTGATTAAATATGGTTGAAGGCTGCGCTCACATTGGGGGATGGTGGCTGAGTGTGCAGCTGACCTGGAGGTGTCCCACCTCCTGTTACAATTGCGTATTTCGTGGTGGTCAGCGCGCTCTAAAGGGTGTGCCAGGGATTGGGTTGATTGGAGAGGTGGATGGTGGTGTGTGAAGTGATGTGTTCTCTGTGTATCTATTTGTAGGGGATGTGGTAATGATCACTCGATGTAAATGAAATATAGGATTTTATTTGGATGTAATAGGATTAATATTCCATAGTCAATAATGAATGTCCCAGGTTGGTTCACCACTTATCAGGTGTGTCTTGCAGACTACCCTTTCTATGAGTATACCCTCCTATTGGTATACTGATGGAGCTACAGCTCAGGTAAATGTTAGGTATGCCCTAGGGGCCACCTTTACCATAGGTGTGGATGGTCCTATGTATCCTCTGATGCTGTGTCTATTGTTAGGTTTGTGGTTAAGTTTATGGTGTGACTAGTGCGGCGTCCCGCCTGTCAGACCCTTCCGTGTGTGGCAACGAGTGGCGTGGTCATATACTGTGTAATGAAACTTACCGCCGGGGGCAGGTGCTACCTGCCGCCGGTGACCAGTTCTTAGCCGTCCTCAAGCCTGTGTTCCTCGATGTATCCTCTCTGGGTGTCCTCCGTGTCTCAGAAGCCGCGCACCTTGTCTGTAAATGCCGGTCTCCTAAACTCCCGTCCCGTCCTCTGACTTCCTGGTTCGCGCGTCACGTGCCGGGTCACGTGAGCGCGATGTGTGCGGAAGCGTCTCCTTCTCCAGCCGGAGAGAGGAGAATGTATGTGGCAATGTCGGTAGTAAAGTCTGTGGGTCCCAACGCGTTTCAGCACTGATGCCTTTTTCTAGGGTTACCCATATGGTGTTCAGTGGCTTATTTATGCTGTGATCGCTTTCCTGATTGGTCCTTCCTCGGTGTCCCAATCTCTATTCTGATTGGGAGGCGGACATGTCAATCATCCAGATTAGGTGTCAGTGATTGGATGTGTGACTGTTTTGATTGTGTACATGAATTGGGTGTTAATCGGATATCCTTTACATAGGAAACCTTGTATTTATGTTGATGTGTGTTAACCTGCATGGTGGAAGAAGGTTGTGTACCAAAAAATGTACTGTTGGAGGGGAGATACTGAATGTTTTTTGTTGTGATATAAAGAAATTGTCACCGTTAGTGATACTGTGAATATTTTCTATATTGTGATAGAAGGAATTGTCACAGTTAATGGTAACAATTTCTTTATATCACAACAAAAAACATTCAGTATCTCCCCTCCAACAGTACATTTTTTGGTACACAACCTTCTTCCACCATGCAGGTTAACACACATCAACATAAATACAAGGTTTCCTATGTAAAGGATATCCGATTAACACCCAATCAAAACAGTCACACATCCAATCACTGACACCTAATCTGGATGATTGACATGTCCGCCTCCCAATCAGAATAGAGATTGGGACATCAGTGCTGAAACGCGTTGGGACCCACAGACTTTACTACCGACATTGCCACATACATTCTCCTCTCTCCGGCTGGAGAAGGAGACGCTTCCGCACACATCGCGCTCACGTGACCCGGCACGTGACGCGCGAACCAGGAAGTCAGAGGACGGGACGGGAGTTTAGGAGACCGGCATTTACAGACAAGGTGCGCGGCTTCTGAGACACGGAGGACACCCAGAGAGGATACATCGAGGAACACAGGCTTGAGGACGGCTAAGAACTGGTCACCGGCGGCAGGTAGCACCTGCCCCCGGCGGTAAGTTTCATTACACAGTATATGACCACGCCACTCGTTGCCACACACGGAAGGGTCTGACAGGCGGGACGCCGCACTAGTCACACCATAAACTTAACCACAAACCTAACAATAGACACAGCATCAGAGGATACATAGGACCATCCACACCTATGGTAAAGGTGGCCCCTAGGGCATACCTAACATTTACCTGAGCTGTAGCTCCATCAGTATACCAATAGGAGGGTATACTCATAGAAAGGGTAGTCTGCAAGACACACCTGATAAGTGGTGAACCAACCTGGGACATTCATTATTGACTATGGAATATTAATCCTATTACATCCAAATAAAATCCTATATTTCATTTACATCGAGTGATCATTACCACATCCCCTACAAATAGATACACAGAGAACACATCACTTCACACACCACCATCCACCTCTCCAATCAACCCAATCCCTGGCACACCCTTTAGAGCGCGCTGACCACCACGAAATACTCCCCAAACAGCACATGACGCAAAGAAAAAAAGAGGCGCAATGAGGTAGCTGTGTGAGTAAGCTAAGCGACCCTAGTGGCCGACACAAACACCTGGCCCATCTAGGAGTGGCACTGCAGTGTCACGCAGGATGGCCCTTCCAAAAAACACTCCCCAAACAGCACATGACGCAAAGAAAAAAAGAGGCGCAATGAGGTAGCTGTGTGAGTAAGCTAAGCGACCCTAGTGGCCGACACAAACACCTGGCCCATCTAGGAGTGGCACTGCAGTGTCACGCAGGATGGCCCTTCCAAAAAACACTCCCCAAACAGCACATGAAGCAAAGAAAAAAAGAGGCGCAATGAGGTAGCTGTGTGAGTAAGCTAAGCGACCCTAGTGGCCGACACAAACACCTGGCCCATCTAGGAGTGGCACTGCAGTGTCACGCAGGATGGCCCTTCCAAAAAACACTCCCCAAACAGCACATGACGCAAAGAAAAAAAGAGGCGCAATGAGGTAGCTGTGTGAGTAAGCTAAGCGACCCTAGTGGCCGACACAAACACCTGGCCCATCTAGGAGTGGCACTGCAGTGTCACGCATGATGGCCCTTCCAAAAAACTCTCCCCAAACAGCACATGACGCAAAGAAAAAAAGAGGCGCAATGAGGTAGCTGTGTGAGTAAGCTAAGCGACCCTAGTGGCCGACACAAACACCTGGCCCATCTAGGAGTGGCACTGCAGTGTCAAGCAGGATGGCCCTTCCAAAAAACACTCCCCAAACAGCACATGACGCAAAGAAAAAAAGAGGCGCAATAAGGTAGCTGTGTGAGTAAGATAAGCGACCCTAGTGGCCGACACAAACACCTGGCCCATCTAGGAGTGGCACTGCAGTGTCACGCAGGATGGCCCTTCCAAAAAACACTCCCCAAACAGCACATGACGCAAAGAAAAAAAGAGGCGCAATGAGGTAGCTGTGTGAGTAAGATAAGCGACCCTAGTGGCCGACACAAACACCTGGCCCATCTAGGAGTGGCACTGCAGTGTCACGCAGGATGGCCCTTCCAAAAAACACTCCCCAAACAGCACATGATGCAAAGAAAAAAAGAGGCGCAATGAGGTAGCTGTGTGAGTAAGATAAGCGACCCTAGTGGCCGACACAAACACCTGGCCCATCTAGGAGTGGCACTGCAGTGTCACGCAGGATGGCCCTTCAAAAAAATACTCCCCAAACAGCACATGACGCAAAGAAAAATTAAAGAAAAAAGAGGTGCAAGATGGAATTGTCCTTGGGCCCTCCCACCCACCCTTATGTTGTATAAACAGGACATGCACACTTTAACCAACCCATCATTTCAGTGACAGGGTCTGCCACACGACTGTGACTGAAATGACGGGTTGGTTTGGACCCCCACCAAAAAAGAAGCAATTAATCTCTCCTTGCACAAACTGGCTCTACAGAGGCAAGATGCCCACCTCATCATCATCCTCCGATATATCACCGTGTACATCCCCCGCCTCACAGATTATCAATTCGTCCCCACTGGAATCCACCATCTCAGCTCCCTGTGTACTTTGTGGAGGCAATTGCTGCTGGTCAATGTCTCCACGGAGGAATTGATTATAATTCATTTTAATGAACATCATCTTCTCCACATTTTCTGGAAGTAACCTCGTACGCCGATTGCTGACAAGGTGAGCGGCGGCACTAAACACTCTTTCGGAGTACACACTTGTGGGAGGGCAACTTAGGTAGAATAAAGCCAGTTTGTGCAAGGGCTTCCAAATTGCCTCTTTTTCCTGCCAGTATAAGTACGGACTGTCTGACGTGCCTACTTGGATGCGGTCACTCATATAATCCTCCACCATTCTTTCAATGGGGAGAGAATCATATGCAGTGCCAGTAGACGACATGTCCGTAATCGTTGGCAGGTCCTTCAGTCCGGACCAGATGTCAGCATCAGCAGTCGCTCCAGACTGCCCTGCATCACCGCCAGCGGGTGGGCTCAAAATTCTGAGCCTTTTCCTCGCACCCCCAGTTGCGGGAGAATGTGAAGGAGGAGATGTTGACAGGTCGCGTTCCGCTTGACTTGACAATTTTCTCACCAGCAGGTCTTTGAACCCCAGCAGACTTGTGTCTGCCGGAAAGAGAGATCCAAGGTAGGTTTTAAATCGAGGATCGAGCACGGTGGCCAAAATGTAGTGCTCTGATTTCAACAGATTGACCACCCGTGAATCCTTGTTAAGCGAATTAAGGGCTCCATCCACAAGTCCCACATGCCTAGCGGAATCGCTCTGTGTTAGCTCCTCCTTCAATGTCTCCAGCTTCTTCTGCAAAAGCCTGATGAGGGGAATGACCTGACTCAGGCTGGCAGTGTCTGAACTGACTTCACGTGTGGCAAGTTCAAAGGGCAGCAGAACCTTGCACAACGTTGAAATCATTCTCCACTGCGCTTGAGACAGGTGCATTCCACCTCCTATATCGTGCGCAATTGTATAGGCTTGAATGGCCTTTTGCTGCTCCTCCAACCTCTGAAGCATATATAGGGTTGAATTCCACCTCGTTACCACTTCTTGCTTCAGATGATGGCAGGGCAGGTTCAGGCGTTTTTGGTGGTGCTCCAGTCTTCTGTACGTGGTGCCTGTACGCCGAAAGTGTCCCGCAATTCTTCTGGCCACCGACAGCATCTCTTGCACGCCCCTCTCGGTTTTTAAATAATTCTGCACCACCAAATTCAAGGTATGTGCAAAACATGGGACGTGCTGGAATTTGCCCATATTTAATGCACACACAATATTGCTGGCGTTGTCCGATGCCACAAATCCACAGGAGAGTCCAATTGGGGTAAGCCATTCTGCGATGATCTTCCTCAGTTGCCGTAAGAGGTTTTCAGCTGTGTGCGTATTCTGGAAACCGGTGATACAAAGTATAGCCTGCCTAGGAAAGAGTTGGCGTTTGCGAGATGCTGCTACTGGTGCCGCCGCTGCTGTTCTTGCGGCGGGAGTCCATACATCTACCCAGTGGGCTGTCACAGTCATATAGTCCTGACCCTGCCCTGCTCCACTTGTCCACATGTCCGTGGTTAAGTGGACATTGGGTACAGCTGCATTTTTTAGGACACTGGTGACTCTTTTTCTGAGGTCTGTGTACATTTTCGGTATCGCCTGCCTAGAGAAATGGAACCTAGATGGTATTTGGTACCGGGGACACAGTACCTCCAACAAGTCTCTAGTTGCCTCTGCAGTAATGATGGATACCGGAACCACGTTTCTCACCACCCAGGATGCCAAGGCCTCAGTTATCCGCTTTGCAGCAGGATGACTGCTGTGATATTTCATCTTCCTCGCAAAGGACTGTTGGACAGTCAATTGCTTGGTGGAAGTAGTAAAAGTCGTCTTACGACTTCCCCTCTGGGATGACCATCGACTCCCAGCAGCAACAACAGCAGCGCCAGCAGCAGTAGGCGTTACACGCAAGGATGCATCGGAGGAATCCCAGGCAGGAGAGGACTCGTCAGAATTGCCAGTGACATGGCCTGCAGGACTATTGGCATTCCTGGGGAAGGAGGAAATTGACACTGAGGGAGTTGGTGGGGTGGTTTGCGTGAGCTTGGTTACAAGAGGAAGGGATTTACTGGTCAGTGGACTGCTTCCGCTGTCGCCCAAAGTTTTTGAACTTGTCACTGACTTATTATGAATGCGCTGCAGGTGACGTATAAGGGAGGATGTTCCGAGGTGGTTAACGTCCTTACCCCTACTTATTACAGCTTGACAAAGGCAACACACGGCTTGACAAATGTTGTCCGCATTTCTGTTGAAATACTTCCACACCGAAGAGGTGATTTTTTTGATATTTTCACCAGGCATGTCAATGGCCCTATTCCTCCCACGGACAACAGGTGTCTCCCCGGGTGCCTGACTTAAACAAACCACCTCACCATCAGAATCCTCTTTGTGAATTTCCTCCCCAGCGCCAGCAACACCCATATCCTCCTCATCCTGGTGTACTTCAACACTGACATCTTCAATCTGACTATCAGGAACTGGACTGCGGGTGCTCCTTCCAGCACTTGCAGGGGGCGTGCAAATGGTGGAAGGCGCATGCTCTTCACGTCCAGTGTTGGGAAGGTCAGGCATCGCAACCGACACAATTGGACTCTCCTTGTGGATTTGGGATTTCGAAGAACGCACAGTTCTTTGCTGTGCTTTTGCCAGCTTGAGTCTTTTCTTTTTTCTAGCGAGAGGCTGAGTGCTTCCATCCTCATGTGAAGCTGAACCACTAGCCATGAACATAGGCCAGGGCCTCAGCCGTTCCTTGCCACTCCGTGTGGTAAATGGCATATTGGCAAGTTTACGCTTCTCCTCCGACAATTTTATTTTAGATTTTTGAGTCCTTTTTTTACTGATATTTGGTGTTTTGGATTTTACATGCTCTGTACTATGACATTGGGCATCGGCCTTGGCAGACGACGTTGCTGGCATTTCATCGTCTCGGCCATGACTAGTGGCAGCAGCTTCAGCACGAGGTGGAAGTCGATCTTGATCTTTCCCTATTTTTGGAACCTCAACATTTTTGTTCTCCATATTTTAATAGGCACAACTAAAAGGCACCTCAGGTAAACAATGGAGATGGATGGATACTAGTATACTTATGGATGGACGAGCGACTGCCGACACAGAGGTAGCTACAGCCGTGGACTACCGTACTGTGTCTGCTGCTAATATAGACTGGATGATAATGAGATAAAAATAAAATATATATATATATCACACTAGTACTGCAGCCGGACAGGTATATATATATTATGTAATGACGGACCTGCTGGACACTGTCTGTCAGCACTGCAGACTCCTAAAGTAAGCTACTAGTATCAAGAAGATAGAAAAAAAAACCACGGGTAGGTGGTATACAATTATGGATGGACCAGCGACTGCCGACACAGAGGTAGCTACAGCCGTGGACTACCGTACTGTGTCTGCTGCTAATATAGACTGGATGATAATGAGATAAAAATAATATATATATATATATATATCACACTAGTACTGCAGCCGGACAGGTATATATATATTATGTAATGACGGACCTGCTGGACACTGTCTGTCAGCACTGCAGACTCCTAAAGTAAGCTACTAGTATCAAGAAGATAGAAAAAAAAACCACGGGTAGGTGGTATACAATTATGGATGGACCAGCGACTGCCGACACAGAGGTAGCTACAGCCGTGGACTACCGTACTGTGTCTGCTGCTAATATAGACTGGATGATAATGAGATAAAAATAAAATATATATATATATCACACTAGTACTGCAGCCTGACAGGTATATATATATTATGTAATGACGGACCTGCTGGACACTGTCTGTCAGCACTGCAGACTCCTAAAGTAAGCTACTAGTATCAAGAAGATAGAAAAAAAAAACCACGGGTAGGTGGTATACAATTATGGATGGACCAGCGACTGCCGACACAGAGGTAGCTACAGCCGTGGACTACCGTACTGTGTCTGCTGCTAATATAGACTGGATGATAATGAGATAAAAATAAAATATATATATATATCACACTAGTACTGCAGCCGGACAGGTATATATATATTATGTAATGACGGACCTGCTGGACACTGTCTGTCAGCACTGCAGACTCCTAAAGTAAGCTACTAGTATCAAGAAGATAGAAAAAAAAACCACGGGTAGGTGGTATACAATTATGGATGGACCAGCGACTGCCGACACAGAGGTAGCTACAGCCGTGGACTACCGTACTGTGTCTGCTGCTAATATAGACTGGATGATAATGAGATAAAATTAAAATATATATATATCACACTAGTACTGCAGCCAGACAGGTATATATTATGTAATGACGGACCTGCTGGACACTGTCTGCAGAATGCGTTTATAAAAACACCACACGACGAGTGTTTAACTTTTTCAGGCAGGCAATCACAATATACTGGTGGTCAGCAGACAATCACAATATACTGGTGGTCAGTGGTCACTGGTCAGTCACACTGGCAGTGGCACTCTGGCAGCAAAAGTGTGCACTGTACTTAAAATATGTACTCCTGCTATAACTGCTCCCCAGTCTCCCCCACAATTAAGCTGTGTGAGCAGTGAGCACTCAGCACAGTCAGATAATGATATACAGTATTACATATGATGCAGCACACTGGGCTGAGCACAGATATGGTATGTGACTGTGTCACACTGTGTATCGTTTTTTTTCAGGCAGAGAACGGATTAATTAAACTGGTGGTCAATGGTCACACTATCAGCAAGTAGTAGTACTCCAGTCCTAATATGCTCCCCAAAATTAGTAAATACCAAATAGTGTCTCTAACTCTCTACTCTCTTCTCTATAAACGGAGAGGACGCCAGCCACGTCCTCTCCCTATCAATCTCAATGCACGTGTAAAAATGGCGGCGACGCGCGGCTCCTTATATAGAATCCGAGTCTCGCGAGAATCCGACAGCGGGATGATGACGTTCGGGCGCGCTCGGGTTAGCCGAGCAAGGCGGGAAGGTTCGAACCTGCCTCGGACCCGTGTAAAAAGGCTGAAGTTCGGGGGGGTTCGGATTCCGAGGAACCGAACCCGCTCATCACTAGTTTAAAGGCTCTGCTTCTTTGGCTACAGGACACCATTAGCTCCTGAGGGTTTGGAACACTTGGTACGCCTAGGGGTTCACTCACAGAGCCCGCCGTCACCCCCCTTGCAGAGCCAGAAGTCAGAAGACAGGTGAATAGAAGAAGAAAAAGAAGACTTCAGTGACGGCTTTCTGAGGTACCGCACAGCGATCGCGCTGCGCGCCATGCTCCCATACACAGCGCACTGCAGGGCGCGGGGGGAGGGGGGGGCGCACTGGGCAGCATCATAGACCTCTTTTTAGGCTGGCAGAAGGTGATTGAGGCGCCTGGGCACTTAATTCGGACCCCCGCCGGCAGTTATATATTTAAAAAAGAGCGGGCTGAAGCGCGCCATGTAGGGGGCGGGGCTTAGTCCTCACAGCTCTCATCGGCGCCATTTTCTCTCCAGAGCATGCAGAGACGCTGGTCCTTCCTCACCACTGTTAATAACAAGTAACAAGGTGCAAAACAGGGGGGGCACAGCATATTTGGTGCAATATCAAGTAATATAAAGCGTTGCAGGGTCTGAGGCATTATATTTATAGCGTTCAGAACCGGGACAGGCGCTGGGGTGTGAGCTGGCTATCTCCAGTCTCGAGGCAGGGAATTTCATGGTGTCGGTCGACATAAAGGATGCCTAGTACTTACACATCCCCATATATCCTCCGCATCAGGCTTACCTGAGGTTTGCTACTCAGGATTGTCATTACCAATTTCAGACGCTGCCGTTTGGTCTGTCCACGGCTCCGAGGATTTTCACCAAGGTAATGGCGGAAATGATGGTTCTCCTGCGCAAGCAAGGAGTCGCGATTATCCTGTACCTGGACGATCTCCTGATAAAGGCGAAACCCAAAGACAAGCTGGAGCAGGACATTGCGCTCTCCCTGACAGTGCTGCAACCAGAGGCGGATCTACCGGCAGGGCAAGCAGTGCATTGCACTGGGGCCCGCCTCTGTCCAGGGGCCCAAGCATGTAATGAGTCCAACTGACTCATTACATGACGCTGTGTGCTGCGGGCAACCGCTGCCCGCAACACACAGCCGCCCGGAGAGGAGAGGAGCGCAGCGGCACGGACGGGGGTAAGGAGGAGGAGGGAGGTGGAGGAGGGAGCCGCAGCAGCGCTTTGTTACTGGTGGAGGCAGTGCTGCTGCTGCCCCTCTGCTTCACTATAGGCTGTCTTCCGAGAACAGCCTATAGTGAAGCAGAGGGGCAGCAGCAGCAGCGCCTCCACCAGTAACACAGTGCTGCTGCGGCTCCCTCCTCCACCTCCCTCCTCCTCATTCTCTACTGCCCGGGAATCGTCAGAAGCTGCACCGAGGAGCCTGAGCCAGCGGAGAGGGTAAGTATAATTCTTCTTTCTTTCTTTCTTTCTTTCTTTCTTTCTTTCTTTCTTTCTTTCTTTCTTTCTTTCTTTCTTTCTTTCTTTCTTTCTTGGGACTGCCTGCTGCTATGTGTAAAAATGGGGAATTTTCCTGCCGCAATGTGTAAAAAGGGGGAATCTGCCTGCCGCAATGTGTAAAAAGGGGGAATCTGCCTGCCGCAATGTGTAAAAATGGGGAATCTGCCTGCTGCTATGTGTAAAAATTGGGAATTTTCCTGCCGCAATGTGTAAAAAGGGGGAATCTGCCTGCCGTAATGTGTAAAAAGGGGGACGCTGTCTGCCGTAATGTGTAAAAAGGAGACGCTGTCTGCCGTAATGTGTAAAAACGGGACGCTGTCTGCCGCTATGTGTAACAAGGGCACGCTGTCTGCTGATATGTGTAAAAAGTGTACGCTGTCTACTGTAATGTGTAAAATGGAGACGCTGTCTGCCGTAATGTGTAAAAAGGGGACGCTGTCTGCCGTTATGTGTAAAAAGTGCACGCTGTCTGCCGCTATGTGTAACAAGGGGACGCTGTCTGCCGTAATGTGTAAAAAGGAGACGCTGTCTGCTGTAATGTGTAATAAGAGGAATCTGTCCGCCGTAATGTGTAAAAGGGGCTCTACCTGGTGCAGTGGAGCTACTGTGCGGCCTAATTTGAAGAATGGAGACTACTGAGTACCGTTTTATGAATTGGTATTATTTTGTGGCCACACCCCTTCCCCACGAAGCCACGCCACTATGTATTTTTGCGCGCGCCTACGGCGCGCACTGCCCCTGTTTTTGCATGCAGGGGTGGGGCTCGAATGCCGTTTTGCACACAGTGCTAAAATGTCTAGTTACGACACTGTTGCTAGGTATCCATTTCTCTGGCCCTGAGCAGGTCCCCCTCACCAGATCCTCTCCAGGGGTGAGGGGGTGGACTTGGATGGGATGGGGGGGCGCAAAGCATTTTGTCGCACCTGGGCCCACCGCTCGCTAGTTCCGCCACTGGCTGCAACAACATGGTTGGCTCCTAAACCTGCCAAAATCACAGTTGAATCCGACAAAGCGGCTGTTGTTTTTGGGAATGATTCTGGACACAGAATTACAGAGAGTTTTTCTTCCAGAAGAGAAGGCGCTGGAAAGTCAGAGTTTGGTAAAACAAATTCTGAAACCAGCGAGAGTATCAATTCATCAATGCACTCGGTTGCTGGGGAAGATGGTGGCGGCCTACGAGGCCATTCAGTTTGGCAGGTTCCATGCCAGAGTGTTTCAGTGGGACCTATTGGACAAGTGGTCCGGATCCCATCTGCACATGCACCGGAAAATAGTCCTATCCTCCAAGACCAGAATCTCACTCCTGTGGTGGCTGCACAGCTCTCACCTCCTAGAGGGTCGCAGGTTCGGGATCCAGGACTGGATCTTAGTAACCACGGATGCGAGTCTCTGAGGCTGGGGAGCAGTCACACAGGGGGAAACCTTCCAGGGAAAATGGTCAAGCCAGGAACTTTGTCTACACATAAACGTTCTGGAGTTAAGGGCCATTTACAACGGGCTTCTTCAAGCGGAACATCTTCTTCGCAATCTGCCCGTCCTGATACGGTCGGACAATATAACAGCAGTGGCGCACATAAACCGCCAGGGCGGAACAAAGAGCAGGGCGGCAATGGCAGAGGCCACAAAAGTTCTCCGCTGGGCGGAAAGACATATAAGCGCTCTGTCAGCAGTCTTCATTCCAGGAGTGGACAACTGGGAAGCAGACTTCCTCAGCAGAAACGATCTCCATCCAGGAGAGTGGAGTCTTCATCAAGAGGTCTTTGCAGAACTGACAAGTCTTTGGGGAATTCCTCAAATAGACATGATAGCATCTCGCATCAACAAGAAACTTCAGAGATATTTTGTTCCAGGTCGAGGGACCCTCAAGCAATAGCAGTGGACGCGCTGATGACACCATGGGGGTTTCAGTCGGTGTACGTGTTTCCTCCGCTTCCACTCGTTCCGAAGGTGCTAAAAATTATAAGAAGAACAAAGGTTCAAGTGATCCTCATTGCTCCAGACTGGCCAAGGAGGGCTTGGTATCCAGATCTTCAGGAATTACTCATAAGAGATCCCTGGCCTCTTCCTCTTCGAGAAGATCTGTTACAACAGGGGCCGTGCGTGTACCACGACTTACCGCGGCTACGTTTGACGGCTTGGGTGTTGAGCGCCGGATCCTAGCCTGAAAGGGTATTCCCAATGAAGTTATTCCCACACTTCTTCAGGCTAGGAAAGGAGTGACGTCTAAACATTATCACCGTATTTGGAGAAATTATGTGTCTTTGTGTGAATCCAAGAAGGCTCCTACGGAGAAATTTCAGCTAGAGCATTTTCTCCATTTCCTGCAAGCAGGTGTGGATGCGGGCCTAAAGTTAGGCTCGATTAAAGTACAAATTTCGGCCTTATCGGTTTTCTTTCAAAAACAATTGGCCTCCTTTCCGGAAGTTCAGACCTTCGTGAAAGGAGTTTTGCACATCCAACCTCCCTTTGTGCCCCCAGTGGCACCATGGGATCTTAACGTGGTGTTGCATTTTCTTCAAACACATTGGTTTGAACCTTTACAGAAGGTTGAGTTGAAATTTCTCACGTGGAAAGTGGTCATGCTATTGGCCTTGGCATCCGCAAGGCGGGTGTCTGAGTCCTTATTTAATCTTCCATGAAGATAGAGCGGAATTGAGGACGCGTCAACAATTTCTGCTGAAGGTGGTTTCATCGTTCCACATGAAGCAGCCTATTGTGGTACCCGTGCCTACTGACGCCTTTGCGGAGTCAAAATCCCTCGATGTTGTCAGGGCCTTGAAGATTTATGTCGCCAGAACGGCTTGAAAGGATTTGCCCTTATATTCTTTAACCCTCGATGTGATGGCCTCTCAGACGTCTGGGAGTGTAAACCTTTATGCTATCAGTTACATGCACAACACAAGCAGTAAAAATTCACACTGTTTATTGTTCGTTAAACATAAGTATATAAAAGAAAGGATTTAGGGCGTGTATATCCAAAGTCAATAACTAATTGGACAGAACACAAAAGGGGCTAACATAACATGATTGGCTAGGAACTGCCGCAGTGGAAGGATATGCATATATGGGTTTTCTACAAGTTTCTCAAAACATTTAACAAAGTATGTAACACAGGATATTTGATAACACAGAAATAGTAATACAGGTTTGATCTGGTATGGAACTGTCCTTGAGAAGCAGACACATACAAGCCTGGTATTGTATGAGCAGATAAAGGTATCCAGCACAGGGTAGCACGCATCTATGCAAACACATAACAGTTCATATAGCATGTTTTAACCCTTCATTAGGGAAGTAGAAATATTCACTTTTACACTGTAACTATTATAAGGAAATTGATCATATAAAAAGTAATATTTACAAAGACAGAAGAGCTAACCCTTCAATCCCCTCTTAGAATCATGATTATTATATGACATGATTCTTGAGTGAGGCTCCTTTCTTGTTCCTCCAGTTCTTGAGATATTGGACATAATCGTCGGGTCCCTTACTATCAGAGGAGGTGACAGGACTGGTGGTTATATCATAGTACATCAGGGCCTTATCAATGCCTTTGGAGGTAAGTTTCTTTCCACAGGGGATTACACAATAAACTATAATGCCTACAAGAATTAAAGTTACAAGTATGAATATGCTTATTTGCACAAGAGCCTGTTTCCAATTTTCAAACCATCCAAAATATTGGCTCCATGGGTTATCAATACCTGAATTTTTCTTAAGTTCTATGGATAAGGTTTCTAACTCGTTTATGGCTAAAGTAACCTTACCATTGGGACCAGTGTTGTCAGGAATATATGTACAACAGCCTTCCACCTTACTAATGTAAACACATGTACCGCCTTTTTCTGCTAGGATCATGTCAAGGGCCATTCTATTTTGGAATGTCATTTGGGAAGTGGCTTCTAGCTGTTCAGCTATACCTTTAAGAGCATCTTTGGTATCATTAACAAATCTTTGTTGATTATAATATATATAATTAATCCAGGCTACGTTTTTATTTACAGTTACTATAGGAAACAATGACTCAAAACCCGCAGCCACTTCATCTCTAGCTTTGAACTCATTTGGAACACCTCTTGGGACCCCTATAGCATCAATGTATACGTGGGGGTCAAAGCTACCTCCTGGGAGTGCTCTTTTCTTTCGATTAGCAGGAGTATTAGAGGGAGGAGTGGGGTCATCGGTGATCATTAAAAAGGCTGAAAAAACAATTTTCCTGTTCTAGGGGTATATTAAGGGGCACTGTACCTAGGTGGGGCCTAGATTTGCCACAGACATAACAGTTGCTTTTATTGTGTTTGTTGTCAGCAAGTTTAGGGAACATGAAATAATCAAGGATGTATGTGGCTACGTGTGTATTGGAGGAATTGTACCACAAGGTGGGGACCCCATCTGTTTGTGTGATGTCGACTTCACATATTGTGAGGTGAATGAGGGCCAGTAGGGCTATCGAGATAGTCCCCAGGATAGAGATAGGGGGCAGGTTCTTCATCGTTTTCTGTTCTTCTGTCTTCGCTAGGTGGGAGGTCAGGGCTGTCTGCCCCGGTTCGTACCTCACTGGAATCACTTGCTTCCCTCTCTAGGTCTGGTCTAGGAACCTTTTTTACTCGGGATGCATGGATCCAGGTAGGACTTTCCTCTGTCAGGACTGCTGTCCGGGTAACTGCTACGACCTCTGTCTCTGGACCATAGGTGAAGTCTCCTGGGCTCTTGTTCCTGGGGAGCACCTTCACCACGACTCTGTCTCCGACTTTAAAGGGGTGTGTAGGTTCCTGTGGATTCAAAGGGTTTTTACAAACAACCTCATGTTCAATTTCATTCAGTTTTGTTATCAGGGACCTGAGTTCTAGATCTCCTTCCTGTATTACTAGTGGTTTCTTAGCCCAGGGTGTAGGAAAAGGCCTGCCCATTAGTATTTCAAATGGGGAGTAACCTAGAGTCTTTTGTGGGGTATTCAAGATGCTGGTGTTTAGCTTTATTAGGGTTGTTCCTGGGGCAAGTGATGCATCTGCTAACATACTGGTCCACAAGTGATTTGGCATTAGTAACATAAAAATCATTGGTTAGTAGGAGGAGTGTTGTGGCTTCACCACGGTGACCAACACCACGGCACTGGGCAACGAGCAAAGGGGCACTGGACTGGGGTATACAGGGTTTCCCCTCTTTGCAGATTAATCCTGATTTAGGATTTTTTCTGCAGAATTGGGTAAGTCCAGTCGGAGAGATCAGTATTAGTCGCAGCAGCTTGAAGTTGAGTGAGCAGATGGACGTTGTCAAGGGAGGGACATGCTCTAATGAGTGCAATGAGTTCTGCAGCTTGCGCGGACTGATAAGGTATTGGTAGGGTTTCCAACACAGTATCAGGGAGGGTGACAATGGCATAGCCAGCCTGGTATGTATTGTCATTGGGCCTACTACATGAGCCGTCAACAAAAACTATGTCTGCGCCTGGTATGGGAACGGGAGACATGTCAAGTCTGGGAGAAGTTTCAGCTTCAATGGAAGCAGCACAGTCATGTAGGTCGGGTGGTTCATCCTCAGGACCTTTCAAGCCTAAAAGGGCATTGAGAATGGGTGCAGGGCCAGAAGAACTAGCAGTGTACTTGATGGTAAGGGTAGGGTTACTCAAAAGGAGTACTTCATATCCACTAAGGCGTTGTGCTGACATGTGCTGTGTGTGTAAGCCTTTAAGTATTGCCAGGACATCATGTGTGGTGTGGAGTACTGTGATGTGGCCTAAAGTGAGGGTAGTGGCCATTTCTGCAACCATTGCACAGGCTGCCAAAGCCCTGAGGCAGGCAGGCATACCTTGCACAGACACTGGCATGACTTTGGGAAAAAAATGCCACGGGGCGCAACTTCCCTCCATGAAACTGTGTGAGCACCCCCGCCATGGTTTTACAATTGTCCCTTGCATATAGATGGAAAGGTAGTACATAATTGGGGAGGCCAAGTGCCGGACTTTTCATCAACATACATTTTAAACTTTCATATGCAGTTAACATTTCTTGTGACCATTGTACAGTTTTAGGTTTGTCCTTCAGTGTGGCTTGTCTCAAAATGTTATCATAATAGGAGCAATCAGAAATCCACTGTCTGCAGTAATTTACCATACCCAGGAAGGACAGTAGTTCCTTCTGGGTAGTTGGGGTGACCAGGCCCAATACAGACTGTATGCGTTGTGGACTGACTTTCCTCTCTCCCTGAGTGAGCACAAAACCTAAGTAATCAACATGCTTTTTTTTACACCATTGCATTTTTATTTTGGACACCTTGTGTCCACATTCACAAAGCCAGTTTAGTAATGAAACACCATCCTCTCGGCAGGCCTCCTCAGTTTGACTACAGAGCAGCAGATCATCTGCATACTGTAGCAGGACTGAACCATGGTGAGGTTGCCAGGGCCTCAATGTGGCCTGGAGACAACAGGTGCGTCAATAATCTGCACCAGGTAAGTTGTTTACCCTCAAAAGAAAAGGCAAAAAGTAATTGTGTCTGTGAATCTACAGGTATGCTGAAAAAAGGCATTCTTCAAATCAATTACAGAGAAGAACGCAGCATCTGCAGGGATTGCAGAAATGAGTGAGTTTACATCTGGGACAATTGGTGCAATTGGGACAATTAACTGATTGATCGCTCTGAGATTCTGTACAAATCTTATACTGCCATCAGCTTTGGCAACAGGGTTCACAGGAGTACAGTATGGTGATACAATATGTCTGAGAATACCCTGTTGTAAGAATTGCTGTATCATGGGGCGGAGACCTTCTATCTTTTCTGGTGAGAGGGGATACTGCATAGGTCAGAACACAAAACACTGGTTGTTGCACCGCTGTCCACTAAAAAGGGAATTTTACTTCCATTTATAATAAGTGGCAGCAGAGGTGAATCTTTACTATGACGGGAGAGTTGAATAAAGGCTGGGATGCCCTCCTCCGGGCCCCGTCAGTGCGCGGGGTCTTTGGAATCTTCCCTGACTGCGGGGTTGGTTCTGTCTGTCAAAGCGTCTGGAGTTCTGATAGTTATGAGTGGGTGGGGAAGTGAGTAAGCTTTCTGAGTTAAGCAAAGGTAAGCCAGCGTCATCTGTCCAGCAGTCCTTAAACCTTTTCCAAAACGCAGTAACAGACTATGAAGGTTTCTGTTTACAAGCCACAGCGACAGGCAAAAAAGCACAGGCTTTAAAGACTTCCTTCATATGTGTATAGCTGCGTCCTTTGCAAGCTTTGCGCAAACAAGATATACAGCCATCGAGGGTAATAGTGGGCTTGGGACAGTGTTTTACTATTATCTAAACTCTGGGTTATTGGTGCTAGGGATAGAGCTAGTGGACGCACCCTCCAGCAGTGAAGTTGGAGGCGATCCCATCTAGTGTGAAAGGGTTACTGCTGCCAAGAGATTTGTGTCTCTGAGCGCAGGATACATTGGAATGCAAGGGGGAGGGAGAGGGATTTCAAAGATTTATAGTTTCTCTGCAGCGTCGCTTCTGTGCTGTTGGAAACTGACATTTTTTCTTAAATCTCCATATAGAAAAGGTAATTACTGCCTTCCCGTAGGAATGGGTCCTGTCCTGCTTTCTCTGTCCATCCCGCTAAATTATCCACCCATGGGTTAACTAAGTAATACTCTGAGGTAGAGTTACGGGCAACATACATCTTGCATGTCTCACCAGGGAGGGGCGGGGGATATGTAGTTTTTTACTCTGACTAGAGCCCATTGTCAGACAGTAATATAAATCAACAATACAACTTTTAAAAGAAAATATCTAAAATATACAACACTCTACTTACTATACATGCATCAGCTTAACCAGTTAATTAGTCATTGACAATATCACAATATTATCTGTATAGTGAGAACATGAAATCTTTTGACGAGTACGATACTTACCATTCGTACAAGATGTCAGAAAAATACAGCGTTTTAAACAGGAAGCAAGAAAAGTGTTTGAGTAAAGATATCTGGCAGACGAAAACTTACCAGCCGTCTGGACCAAATATAAGAACTTATCTCACTACAAACATACAAGTATAGACGATCAAATCGAGGTATAATCTACGTTACGTATAGACCCCAGGTCTATTTTTTTAAGTATCCCAGATACTGACGTCTTTGGAGAATTGCGCTTGGACCCCTGGTCCTTTCTCAGACGTATCTTTAAGTCCCAGACATTAAAGATTCTATGGTATCCCTGATACCTGTTTTATGCTTTTACATAAAACTTCGTAATATTAAGTCCCGGACTTAAATATTACCTTGTCACGTGTTCCCGGAACACTGACACGGATTCAGCTTCAGTGTATGACCGCAATCCTGTATGGCAAAGACAGACAATAAATTCTCTATCTTACCATTCAGGGACGATCACTGAATCGCGGACATAGCCCCCAGCTGAAAGGATTTGCCCTTATATTCTTTAACCCTCGATGTGATGGCCTCTCAGACGTCTGGGAGTGTAAACCTTTATGCTATCAGTTACATGCACAACACAAGCAGTAAAAATTCACACTGTTTATTGTTCGTTAAACATAAGTATATAAAAGAAAGGATTTAGGGCGTGTATATCCAAAGTCAATAACTAATTGGACAGAACACAAAAGGGGCTAACATAACATGATTGGCTAGGAACTGCCGCAGTGGAAGGATATGCATATATGGGTTTTCTACAAGTTTCTCAAAACATTTAACAAAGTATGTAACACAGGATATTTGATAACACAGAAATAGTAATACAGGTTTGATCTGGTATGGAACTGTCCTTGAGAAGCAGACACATACAAGCCTGGTATTGTATGAGCAGATAAAGGTATCCAGCACAGGGTAGCACGCATCTATGCAAACACATAACAGTTCATATAGCATGTTTTAACCCTTCATTAGGGAAGTAGAAATATTCACTTTTACACTGTAACTATTATAAGGAAATTGATCATATAAAAAGTAATATTTACAAAGACAGAAGAGCTAACCCTTCACGGCTCAACTTAGGAAAACAGAGGCTCTGTTTATCCTGTATGCTGTCAACAAGATTGGGGCTCCTGCTTCCAAGCAGACTATTGCGCGCTGGGACTGCAATACGATTCAGCATGCTCATTCTATGGCTGGATTGCCGTTACCGAAATCAGTGAAGGCCCACTCTACCAGGAAAGTGGGCTCATCCTGGGCGGCTGCCCGCGGGGTCTCGGCATTACAACTCTGCCGAGCAGCTACTTGGTCGGGTTCAAACACTTTTGCAAAATTTTACAAATTTGATACCTTGGCTGATGAGGACCTCATGTTTGGTCAATCGGTGCTGCAGAGTCATCCGCACTCTCCCGCCCGTTCTGAAGCTTTGGTATAAACCCCATGGTCTTTGAAGCGTCCCCAGCATCCTCTAGGACGTATGAGAAAATAGGATTTTAATACCTACCGGTAAATCCTTTTCTCTTAGTCCGTAGAGGATGCTGGGCGCCCGTCCCAGTGCGGACTCACACGAGTTGTGTTGCGTTGTGGTCAGCCTGTTGCTGCCGTTGTTCATGCCGTTGACTGGTTTTCTGTTAAATGCCATGTTGTACGGCGTGTTTGAGGTTTGAGCTGGTATGTGTCCCACCTTAGTTAACAATAATTCCTTTCCTTGAAATGTCCGTCTCCCTGGGCACAGTTCCTATAACTGGAGTCTGGAGGAGGGCCATAGAGATGTTGGCCCATAGAATCTGACTGGTTGCTATGGGTAACATCTCCACTTCCAGCTAGAATCTGACTGGTTGCTATGGGTAACATCTCCACTTCCAGCTAGAATCTGACTGGTTGCTATGGGCCAACATCTCCACTTCCAGCTAGAATCTGACTGGTTGCTATGTGTAACATCTCCACTTCCAGCTAGATTCTGACTGGTTGCTATGGGTAACATCTCCACTTCCAGCTAGAATCTGACTGGTTGCTATGGGCCAACATCTCCACTTCCAGCTAGAATCTGACTGGTTGCTATGCGTAACATCTCCACTTCCAGCTAGAATCTGTCTGGTTTCTATGGGTAACATCTCCACTTCCAGCTAGAATCTGACTGGTTGCTATGGGCCAACATCTCCACTTCCAGCTAGAATCTGACTGGTTGCTATGCGTAACATCTCCACTTCCAGCTAGAATCTGACTGGTTGCTATGGGTAACATCTCCACTTCCAGCTAGATTCTGACTGGTTGCTATGGGCCAACATCTCCACTTCCAGCTAAAACCTGACTGGTTGCTATGGGTAACATCTCCACTTCCAGCTAGAATCTGACTGGTTGCTATGGGCCAACATCTCAACTTCCAGCTAGAATCTGACAGGTTGCAATGGGTAACATCTCCACTTTCAGCTAGAATCTGACTGGTTGCTATGCGTAACATCTCCACTTCCAGCTAGAATCTGACTGGTTGCTATGGGTAACATCTCCACTTCCAGCTAGAATCTGACTGGTTGCTATGGGTAACATCTCCACTTTCAGCTAGAATCTGACTGGTTGCTATGGGTAACATCTCCACTTCCAGCTAGAATCTGACTGGTTGCTATGGGTAACATCTCCACTTTCAGCTAGAATCTGACTGGTTGCTATGGGTAACATCTCCACTTCCAGCTAGAATCTGACTGGTTGCTATGGGCCAACATCTCCACTTCCAGCTAGAATCTGACTGGTTGCTATGGGCCAACATCTCCACTTCCAGCTAGAATCTGACTGGTTGCTATGGGCCAACATCTCCACTTCCAGCTAGAATCTGACTGGTTGCTATGGGCCAACATCTCCACTTCCAGCTAGAATCTGACTGGTTGCCATGGGTAACATCTCCACTTTCACCTAGAATCTGACTGGTTGCTATAGGCCAACATCTCCACTTCCAGCTAGAATCTGACTGGTTGCTATGGGTAACATCTCCACTTCCAGCTAGAATCTGACTGGTTGCCATGGGTAACATCTCCACTTCCATCTAGAATCTGACTGGTTGCCATGGGCCAACATCTCCACTTCCAGCTAGAATCTGACTGGTTGCTATGGGCCAACATCTCCACTTCCAGCTAGAATCTGACTGGTTGCCATGGGTAACATCTCCACTTCCAGCTAGAATCTGACTGGTTGCTATGGGCCAACATCTCCACTTCCAGCTAGAATCTGACTGGTTGCCATGGGTAACATCTCCACTTCCATCTAGAATCTGACTGGTTGCTATGGGTAACATCTCCACTTTCAGCTAGAATCTGACTGGTTGCTATGGGTAACATCTCCACTTCCAGCTAGAATCTGACTGGTTGCTATGGGTAACATCTCCACTTCCAGCTAGAATCTGACTGGTTGCCATGGGTAACATCTCCACTTTCATCTAGAATCTGACTGGTTGCCATGGGCCAACATCTCCACTTCCAGCTAGAATCTGACTGGTTGCTATGGGCCAACATCTCCACTTCCAGCTAGAATCTGACTGGTTGCCATGGGTAACATCTCCACTTTCACCTTGAATCTGACTGGTTGCTATAGGCCAACATCTCCACTTCCAGCTAGAATCTGACTGGTTGCTGTGGGTAACATCTCCACTTCCAGCTAGAATCTGACTGGTTGCTATGGGTAACATCTCCACTTCCAGCAAGAATCTGACTGGTTGCTTTGGGCCAACATCTCCACTTCCAGCTAGAATCTGACTGGTTGCCATGGGTAACATCTCCACTTCCAGCTAGAATCTGACTGGTTGCTATAGGCTAACATCTCCACTTCCAGCTAGAATCTGACTGGTTGCCATGGGTAACATCTTCACTTCCAGCTAGAATCTGACTGGTTGCTATGGGTAACATCTCCACTTCCAGCTAGAATCTGACTGGTTGCTATGGGCCAACATCTCCACTTCCAGCCAGAATCTGACTGGTTGCTATGGGTAACATCTCCACTTTCACCTAGAATCTGACTGGTTGCTATGGGCCAACATCTCCACTTCCATCTAGAATCTGACTGGTTGCTATGGGTAACATATCCACTTCCACCTAGAATCTGACTGGTTGCTATGGGTAACATCTCCACTTTCAGCTAGAATCTGACTGGTTGCTATGGGCCAACATCTCCACTTCCAGCTAGAATCTGACTGGTTGCCATGGGTAACATCTTCACTTCCAGCTAGAATCTGACTGGTTGCTATGGGTAACATCTCCACTTCCAGCTAGAATCTGACTGGTTGCTATGGGCCAACATCTCCACTTCCAGCCAGAATCTGACTGGTTGCTATGGGTAACATCTCCACTTTCACCTAGAATCTGACTGGTTGCTATGGGCCAACATCTCCACTTCCAGCTAGAATCTGACTGGTTGCCATGGGTAACATCTCCACTTCCAGCTAGAATCTGACTGGTTGCTATGGGTAACATCTCCACTTCCACCTAGAATCTGACTGGTTGCTATGGGTAACATCTCCACTTTCAGCTAGAATCTGACTGGTTGCTATGGGCCAACATCTCCACTTCCAGCTAGAATCTGACTGGTTGCTATGGGCCAACATCTCCACTTCCAGCTAGAATCTGACTGGTTGCTATGGGTAACATCTCCACTTTCAGCTAGAATCTGACTGGTTGCTATGGGTAACATCTCCACTTCCAGCAAGAATCTGACTGGTTGCTATGGGTAACATCTCCACTTTCAGCTAGAATCTGACTGGTTGCTATGGGTAACATCTCCACTTCCAGCTAGAATCTGACTGGTTGCTATGGGTAACATCTCCACTTCCAGCTAGAATCTGACTGGTTGCTATGGGCCAACATCTCCACTTCCAGCTAGAATCTGACTGGTTGCTATGGGCCAACATCTCCACTTCCAGCTAGAATCTGACTGGTTGCTATAGGCCAACATCTCCACTTTCACCTAGAATCTGACTGGTTGCTATAGGCCAACATCTCCACTTCCAGCTAGAATCTGACTGGTTGCTATGGGTAACATCTCCACTTACAGCTAGAATCTGACTGGTTGCCGTGGGTAACATCTCCACTTCCAGCTAGAATCTGACTGGTTGCTATGGGTAACATCTCCACTTCCAGCTAGAATCTGACTGGTTGCTATGGGTAACATCTCCACTTCCAGCTAGAATCTGACTGGTTGCTATGGGCCAACATCTCCACTTCCAGCTAGAATCTGACTGGTTGCTATGGGCCAATATCTCCACTTCCAGCTAGAATCTGACTGGTTGCTATGGGCCAACATCTCCACTTCCAGCTAGAATCTGACTGGTTGCTATGGGTAACATCTCCACTTCCAGCTAGAATCTGACTGGTTGCTATGGGCCAATTCTCCACTTCCAGCTAGAATCTGACTGGTTGCTATGGGTAACATCTCCACTTTCACCTAGAATCTGACTGGTTGCTATGGGCCAACATCTCCACTTCCAGCTAGAATCTGACTGGTTGCCATGGGTAACATCTCCACTTCCAGCTAGAATCTGACTGGTTGCTATGGGTAACATCTTCACTTCCACCTAGAATCTGACTGGTTGCTATGGGTAACATCTCCACTTTCAGCTAGAATCTGACTGGTTGCTATGGGCCAACATCTCCACTTCCAGCTAGAATCTGACTGGTTGCTGTGGGTAACATCTCCACTTCCAGCTAGAATCTGACTGGTTGCTGTGGGTAACATCTCCACTTTCAGCTAGAATCTGACTGGTTGCTATGGGTAACATCTCCACTTACAGCTAGAACCTGACTGGTTGCTATGGGTAACATCTCCACTTCCAGCTAGAATCTGACTGGCTGCTATGGGTAACATCTCCACTTCCAGCTAGAATCTGAATGGTTGCTATGGGTAACATCTCCACTTCCATCTAGAATCTGACTGGTTGCCATGGGCCAACATCTCCACTTCCAGCTAGAATCTGACTGGTTGCTATGGGCCAACATCTCCACTTCCAGCTAGAATCTGACTGGTTGCCATGGGTAACATCTCCACTTTCACCTTGAATCTGACTGGTTGCTATAGGCCAACATCTCCACTTCCAGCTAGAATCTGACTGGTTGCTGTGGGTAACATCTCCACTTCCAGCTAGAATCTGACTGGTTGCTATGGGTAACATCTCCACTTCCAGCAAGAATCTGACTGGTTGCTATGGGCCAACATCTCCACTTCCAGCTAGAATCTGACTGGTTGCCATGGGTAACATCTCCACTTCCAGCTAGAATCTGACTGGTTGCTATGGGCCAACATCTCCACTTCCAGCTAGAATCTGACTGGTTGCTATGGGTAACATCTCCACTTTCACCTAGAATCTGACTGGTTGCTATGGGCCAACATCTCCACTTCCACCTAGAATCTGACTGGTTGCTATGGGTAACATCTCCACTTTCAGCTAGAATCTGACTGGTTGCTATGGGCCAACATCTCCACTTCCAGCTAGAATCTGACTGGTTGCTGTGGGTAGCATCTCCACTTCCAGCTAGAATCTGACTGGTTGCTGTGGGTAACATCTCCACTTTCAGCTAGAATCTGACTGGTTGCTATGGGTAACATCTCCACTTACAGCTAGAACCTGACTGGTTGCTATGGGTAACATCTCCACTTCCAGCTAGAATCTGACTGGCTGCTATGGGTAACATCTCCACTTCCAGCTAGAATCTGACTGGTTGCTATGGGCCAACATCTCCCCTTCCAGCTAGAACCTGACAGGTTGCTATGGGTAACCTCCACTTCCAGCTATAATCTGACAGGTTGCTATGGGTAACATCTCCACTTCCAGCTAGAATCTGACTGGTTGCTATGGGTAACATCTCCACTTCCAGCTAGAATCTGACTGGTTGCTATGGGCCAACATCTCCACTTCCAGCTAGAATCTGACTGGTTGCTATGGGTAACCTCCACTTCCAGCTAGAATCAGACTGGTTGCTATTGGTAACATATCCACTTCCAGCTAGAATCTGACTGGTTGCTATAGGTAACATCTCCACTTCCAGCTAGAATCTGACTGGCTGCTATGGGTAACATCTCCACTTTCAGCTAGAATCTGACTGGTTGCTATGGGTAACATCTCCACTTCCAGCTAGAATCTGACTGGTTGCTATGGGTAACCTCCACTTCCAGCTAGAATCAGACTGGTTGCTATTGGTAACATATCCACTTCCATCTAGAATCTGACTGGTTGCCATGGGCCAACATCTCCACTTCCAGCTAGAATCTGACTGGTTGCTATGGGCCAACATCTCCACTTCCAGCTAGAATCTGACTGGTTGCCATGGGTAACATCTCCACTTTCACCTTGAATCTGACTGGTTGCTATAGGCCAACATCTCCACTTCCAGCTAGAATCTGACTGGTTGCTGTGGGTAACATCTCCACTTCCATCTAGAATCTGACTGGTTGCCATGGGCCAACATCTCCACTTCCAGCTAGAATCTGACTGGTTGCTATGGGCCAACATCTCCACTTCCAGCTAGAATCTGACTGGTTGCCATGGGTAACATCTCCACTTCCAGCTAGAATCTGACTGGTTGCTATGGGCCAACATCTCCACTTCCAGCTAGAATCTGACTGGTTGCCATGGGTAACATCTCCACTTCCATCTAGAATCTGACTGGTTGCTATGGGTAACATCTCCACTTTCAGCTAGAATCTGACTGGTTGCTATGGGTAACATCTCCACTTCCAGCTAGAATCTGACTGGTTGCTATGGGTAACATCTCCACTTCCAGCTAGAATCTGACTGGTTGCCATGGGTAACATCTCCACTTTCATCTAGAATCTGACTGGTTGCCATGGGCCAACATCTCCACTTCCAGCTAGAATCTGACTGGTTGCTATGGGCCAACATCTCCACTTCCAGCTAGAATCTGACTGGTTGCCATGGGTAACATCTCCACTTTCACCTTGAATCTGACTGGTTGCTATAGGCCAACATCTCCACTTCCAGCTAGAATCTGACTGGTTGCTGTGGGTAACATCTCCACTTCCAGCTAGAATCTGACTGGTTGCTATGGGTAACATCTCCACTTCCAGCAAGAATCTGACTGGTTGCTTTGGGCCAACATCTCCACTTCCAGCTAGAATCTGACTGGTTGCCATGGGTAACATCTCCACTTCCAGCTAGAATCTGACTGGTTGCTATAGGCTAACATCTCCACTTCCAGCTAGAATCTGACTGGTTGCCATGGGTAACATCTTCACTTCCAGCTAGAATCTGACTGGTTGCTATGGGTAACATCTCCACTTCCAGCTAGAATCTGACTGGTTGCTATGGGCCAACATCTCCACTTCCAGCCAGAATCTGACTGGTTGCTATGGGTAACATCTCCACTTTCACCTAGAATCTGACTGGTTGCTATGGGCCAACATCTCCACTTCCATCTAGAATCTGACTGGTTGCTATGGGTAACATATCCACTTCCACCTAGAATCTGACTGGTTGCTATGGGTAACATCTCCACTTTCAGCTAGAATCTGACTGGTTGCTATGGGCCAACATCTCCACTTCCAGCTAGAATCTGACTGGTTGCCATGGGTAACATCTTCACTTCCAGCTAGAATCTGACTGGTTGCTATGGGTAACATCTCCACTTCCAGCTAGAATCTGACTGGTTGCTATGGGCCAACATCTCCACTTCCAGCCAGAATCTGACTGGTTGCTATGGGTAACATCTCCACTTTCACCTAGAATCTGACTGGTTGCTATGGGCCAACATCTCCACTTCCAGCTAGAATCTGACTGGTTGCCATGGGTAACATCTCCACTTCCAGCTAGAATCTGACTGGTTGCTATGGGTAACATCTCCACTTCCACCTAGAATCTGACTGGTTGCTATGGGTAACATCTCCACTTTCAGCTAGAATCTGACTGGTTGCTATGGGCCAACATCTCCACTTCCAGCTAGAATCTGACTGGTTGCTATGGGCCAACATCTCCACTTCCAGCTAGAATCTGACTGGTTGCTATGGGTAACATCTCCACTTTCAGCTAGAATCTGACTGGTTGCTATGGGTAACATCTCCACTTCCAGCAAGAATCTGACTGGTTGCTATGGGTAACATCTCCACTTTCAGCTAGAATCTGACTGGTTGCTATGGGTAACATCTCCACTTCCAGCTAGAATCTGACTGGTTGCTATGGGTAACATCTCCACTTCCAGCTAGAATCTGACTGGTTGCTATGGGCCAACATCTCCACTTCCAGCTAGAATCTGACTGGTTGCTATGGGCCAACATCTCCACTTCCAGCTAGAATCTGACTGGTTGCTATAGGCCAACATCTCCACTTTCACCTAGAATCTGACTGGTTGCTATAGGCCAACATCTCCACTTCCAGCTAGAATCTGACTGGTTGCTATGGGTAACATCTCCACTTACAGCTAGAATCTGACTGGTTGCCGTGGGTAACATCTCCACTTCCAGCTAGAATCTGACTGGTTGCTATGGGTAACATCTCCACTTCCAGCTAGAATCTGACTGGTTGCTATGGGTAACATCTCCACTTCCAGCTAGAATCTGACTGGTTGCTATGGGCCAACATCTCCACTTCCAGCTAGAATCTGACTGGTTGCTATGGGCCAATATCTCCACTTCCAGCTAGAATCTGACTGGTTGCTATGGGCCAACATCTCCACTTCCAGCTAGAATCTGACTGGTTGCTATGGGTAACATCTCCACTTCCAGCTAGAATCTGACTGGTTGCTATGGGCCAATTCTCCACTTCCAGCTAGAATCTGACTGGTTGCTATGGGTAACATCTCCACTTTCACCTAGAATCTGACTGGTTGCTATGGGCCAACATCTCCACTTCCAGCTAGAATCTGACTGGTTGCCATGGGTAACATCTCCACTTCCAGCTAGAATCTGACTGGTTGCTATGGGTAACATCTTCACTTCCACCTAGAATCTGACTGGTTGCTATGGGTAACATCTCCACTTTCAGCTAGAATCTGACTGGTTGCTATGGGCCAACATCTCCACTTCCAGCTAGAATCTGACTGGTTGCTGTGGGTAACATCTCCACTTCCAGCTAGAATCTGACTGGTTGCTGTGGGTAACATCTCCACTTTCAGCTAGAATCTGACTGGTTGCTATGGGTAACATCTCCACTTACAGCTAGAACCTGACTGGTTGCTATGGGTAACATCTCCACTTCCAGCTAGAATCTGACTGGCTGCTATGGGTAACATCTCCACTTCCAGCTAGAATCTGAATGGTTGCTATGGGTAACATCTCCACTTCCATCTAGAATCTGACTGGTTGCCATGGGCCAACATCTCCACTTCCAGCTAGAATCTGACTGGTTGCTATGGGCCAACATCTCCACTTCCAGCTAGAATCTGACTGGTTGCCATGGGTAACATCTCCACTTTCACCTTGAATCTGACTGGTTGCTATAGGCCAACATCTCCACTTCCAGCTAGAATCTGACTGGTTGCTGTGGGTAACATCTCCACTTCCAGCTAGAATCTGACTGGTTGCTATGGGTAACATCTCCACTTCCAGCAAGAATCTGACTGGTTGCTATGGGCCAACATCTCCACTTCCAGCTAGAATCTGACTGGTTGCCATGGGTAACATCTCCACTTCCAGCTAGAATCTGACTGGTTGCTATGGGCCAACATCTCCACTTCCAGCTAGAATCTGACTGGTTGCTATGGGTAACATCTCCACTTTCACCTAGAATCTGACTGGTTGCTATGGGCCAACATCTCCACTTCCACCTAGAATCTGACTGGTTGCTATGGGTAACATCTCCACTTTCAGCTAGAATCTGACTGGTTGCTATGGGCCAACATCTCCACTTCCAGCTAGAATCTGACTGGTTGCTGTGGGTAGCATCTCCACTTCCAGCTAGAATCTGACTGGTTGCTGTGGGTAACATCTCCACTTTCAGCTAGAATCTGACTGGTTGCTATGGGTAACATCTCCACTTACAGCTAGAACCTGACTGGTTGCTATGGGTAACATCTCCACTTCCAGCTAGAATCTGACTGGCTGCTATGGGTAACATCTCCACTTCCAGCTAGAATCTGACTGGTTGCTATGGGCCAACATCTCCCCTTCCAGCTAGAACCTGACAGGTTGCTATGGGTAACCTCCACTTCCAGCTATAATCTGACAGGTTGCTATGGGTAACATCTCCACTTCCAGCTAGAATCTGACTGGTTGCTATGGGTAACATCTCCACTTCCAGCTAGAATCTGACTGGTTGCTATGGGCCAACATCTCCACTTCCAGCTAGAATCTGACTGGTTGCTATGGGTAACCTCCACTTCCAGCTAGAATCAGACTGGTTGCTATTGGTAACATATCCACTTCCAGCTAGAATCTGACTGGTTGCTATAGGTAACATCTCCACTTCCAGCTAGAATCTGACTGGCTGCTATGGGTAACATCTCCACTTTCAGCTAGAATCTGACTGGTTGCTATGGGTAACATCTCCACTTCCAGCTAGAATCTGACTGGTTGCTATGGGTAACCTCCACTTCCAGCTAGAATCAGACTGGTTGCTATTGGTAACATATCCACTTCCATCTAGAATCTGACTGGTTGCCATGGGCCAACATCTCCACTTCCAGCTAGAATCTGACTGGTTGCTATGGGCCAACATCTCCACTTCCAGCTAGAATCTGACTGGTTGCCATGGGTAACATCTCCACTTTCACCTTGAATCTGACTGGTTGCTATAGGCCAACATCTCCACTTCCAGCTAGAATCTGACTGGTTGCTGTGGGTAACATCTCCACTTCCAGCTAGAATCTGACTGGTTGCTATTGGTAACATCTCCACTTCCAGCAAGAATCTGACTGGTTGCTATGGGTAACATCTCCACTTACAGCTAGAACCTGACTGGTTGCTATGGGTAACATCTCCACTTCCAGCTAGAATCTGACTGGCTGCTATGGGTAACATCTCCACTTCCAGCTAGAATCTGACTGGTTGCTATGGGCCAACATCTCCACTTCCAGCTAGAATCTGACTGGTTGCTATGGGTAACATCTCCACTTTCACCTAGAATCTGACTGGTTGCTATGGGCCAACATCTCCACTTCCAGCTATAATCTGACAGGTTGCTATGGGTAACATCTCCACTTCCAGCTAGAATCTGACTGGTTGCTATGGGTAACATCTCCACTTCCAGCTAGAATCTGACTGGTTGCTATGGGCCAACATCTCCACTTCCAGCTAGAATCTGACTGGTTGCTATGGGTAACCTCCACTTCCAGCTAGAATCAGACTGGTTGCTATTGGTAACATATCCACTTCCAGCTAGAATCTGACTGGTTGCTATAGGTAACATCTCCACTTCCAGCTAGAATCTGACTGGTTGCTATGGGTAACATCTCCACTTCCAGCTAGAATCTGACTGGTTGCTATGGGCCAACATCTCCACTTCCAGCTAGAACCTGACAGGTTGCTATGGGTAACCTCCACTTCCAGCTAGAATCTGACTGGTTGCTATGGGCCAACATCTCCACTTCCAGCTAGAATCTGACTGGTTGCTATGGGTAACCTCCACTTCCAGCTAGAATCAGACTGGTTGCTATTGGTAACATATCCACTTCCAGCTAGAATCTGACTGGTTGCTATAGGTAACATCTCTACTTCCAGCTAGAATCTGACTGGTTGCTATGGGCCAACATCTCCACTTCCAGCTAGAATCTGACTGGTTGCTATGGGTAACCTCCACTTCCAGCTAGAATCAGGCTGGTTGCTATTGGTAACATATCCACTTCCAGCTAGAATCTGACTGGTTGCTATAGGTAACATCTCCACTTCCAGCTAGAATCTGACTGGTTGCTATGGGTAACATCTCCACTTCCAGCTAGAATCTGACTGGTTGCTATGGGCCAACATCTCCACTTCCAGCTAGAATCTGACTGGTTGCTATGGGTAACCTCCACTTCCAGCTAGAATCAGACTGGTTGCTATTGGTAACATATCCACTTCCAGCTAGAATCTGACTGGTTGCTATAGGTAACATCTCCACTTCCAGCTAGAATCTGACTGGTTGCTATGGGTAACATCTCCACTTCCAGCTAGAATCTGACTGGTTGCTATGAGTAACATCTCCACTTCTAAAAACCTGCATTTCATTTTAGTAAATATACCTCCTAACCCTAAATATACCCCATAGTATTATATTAAAGTGAATAATAGAGACAGTGACAAGGGATAATGTGCGTTATTGTTAGGGGAACGGTATGACGGTGGTGAGTATTGCAGAATCACAGCACTGAGATCATGATTCCTGACCACCCTATCTATGTGGAGTTTGTATGTTCTTCCTGTGTTAGCGTGGATTTGCTCCAGTTGCACTCACACTGTGGACCTGATTCAGAGCTGGACGAAAGTTCAGTGCCACATGCAGGCAGCACTGAATTTCCATCTGTGGCTGGAGAGACCCCAGCCACATGGATAATGGCAGCCGCGGCGCTGAAGGGGTTAACCCTTAGCTGCCATGCCCCATTTTAAATGGACAATGGGCACTAGGTGCCATTTTAAAAAGGAACACTTGGCTCTAGGCACCATGCACTATACATAACTAAATGTTATATTGCTGCGCTGTGCGTAGTTGGAGAATGACTGCACGGTTATAGAACTGCGTGGACAGGGCACTTATGAGAAAAGTATCAACTAAGAAAACCCAACAATAGAGAGTTGGAAAATAGACTCTTGTGTGGGAGCACTCAAATTCAGAGGATTGGGTGTGTATTAATCAATTCTGATAAAACATAACTTTATTTATTCATTATTAAAAGGTGATTATAGGAGTGAATTGTACGTGAATAATATAGCTACGCGAAAATATAACACTGTGTTGTGTATAATTCATGTGGTTTTCAATACCACAATAAGAACCGGAAATCCAAATCTTTGGGCTAGTGGATTTACTATGATCATAGTAACGCCTTTGTGTAATATATGACCATCATTTGTTCTACAGCAATCCTATTCAGGATTATTTAGTCGTAGAAAATTAAATCATAAATCATACAGAACCGAATGCCAATTGGTATTATTGGGGATCACTCTAGATCGGGCAGAATAATTTTTTGCAGTACCAGGGTGTTCCAGGGTGGTCTCCCATCCGAGTACTGACCCGGCCCTCCACTGCTTGGCTTCCAAGATCAGACGAGATCAGGCATCTCCAGCGGGGTATGTCCGCAATTATTTAATCTGTCCGTTCAGTCAATCCCAATACCCGTATCGCCAAAATTATATATCAAAGGTGATCTGAATCAGTCGTATGTTCAGTATCTAGAATTATCTTATGCCCATGGAAATGAAATTATAGCAATATATTAATCATGTGCAATAATTATATGCAGGGACGTCCACTGTGCAATTTAGCAAAATTACGATGAGGACAATTATCATATATAAATATTCTATGCAAGGGCGTCCACTTCCATAGCCGGGATAAAGTGGTGATATACGATGAGGCGACAATTATAGCAATCCTGTTGCTGTCGTAATTGTTGTGTATTCAACCTCAAAAATATGGTATATGTAGCCTCTAATAATTTATATCACACACACCGAATCAAATTCTCAATATATGTGAGCCTCTAAAGCCTGATCATACATTTGCAAAAAAATTCTTACAACGTGTCAGAGTGGCTATAGTGAGAGAGAGAGCAAAAAAACAGCTATGAATATTCTTCGATACCCATAGCAGATGGCAATGTACATAAAGATAATCAAGTAGCAGTTTGCTGCAAAGTTGAAGCTAAACCACAGCTTGAAGATTCTTTGTACAATAATCTGCCATACTTAAGAATATACCAGTTCACTCCCAATACCTATTGGGTACCACACAAATCCAGCACCTCTTGGAGCAATCAGAATATATACATGCGCTATAATGTTCAGATAGCTATAGGACTTAACCTATCCTTAATAAGCACATAGAGACAGTGCGTGAAATTGCTTTATCCATAACGCAATTTAGCGTCATAAATCAGTTTTTCAGAGGGTATTAGAAGTTTATTGCAGACTACTGTGGTCCCAAAAAAAGCCTTTTTTCCACTTATGAAAAAAGTGTAAGTTATTTTGTTTCTAAAAGACCTTGACGATTGTTGTTCAGCAACTTGTACATAGCCAGTCATATGTTAATTGTCCTAGCTAAAGCAGGGTGTCGATTAGCCGGCCTTCTGGTGGGAAAACATTTTCTTTCAGGTACAAACTAAGGTTTGGAAAGAAGACTGTGCTTTCAGCATCTCCTGTGGTGTGATAAGCCGAAACTGGTTTTGCATGGAGACACAAGTGGCTGCTAAATCAGATTGTGTTTTACAAATACAAACTAGTGGGTTTCGTGTAACAACAATTAAGATTTCCTAGGCGGCATTATGTGTGATGCAGATTCATGTGTAACTTATAAGAACGTTGGGGGTCATTCCGAGTTGTTCGCTCGTTATTTTTTTTAGCTACGGAGCGATTAGGCGCAAATTGCACATGTGCAATGTTCGCAGTGCGCCTGCGCCAAGTAAATTTGCACAAAAGTTTGGTATTTTACTCACGGCCTAACAAGGTTTTTTCATCGTTCTGCTGAACGTAGTGTGATTGACAGGAAGTGGGTGTTTCTGGGCGGAAACTGGACGTTTTCTGGGAGTGTGCGGAAAAATGCAGGCGTGTCAGGGAAAAACGCGGGAGTGTCTGGAGAAACGGGGGAGTGTCTGGGCGAACGCTGGGTGTGTTTGTGACGTCAAATCAGGAACGAAACTGACTGAACTGATCGCAGTGTAGGAGTAAGTCTCGAGCTACTCAGAAACTGCTAAGAAATTTCTATTAGCAATTCTGCTAATCTTTCGCTCGCAATTCTGCGAAGCTAAGATACACTCCCAGAGGGCCGCGGCTTAGCGTGTGCAATGCTGCTAAAAGCAGCTAGCGAACGAACAACTCGGAATGAGGGCCGTTGTCTATGTGTGAGAGGATGAATGCAATTGAAATTCAAGTTATATTTACATGTGTGAAAGAGACAGGAACATGGTAATCAGATTGTGTTTAGGAAAGCCACTGGTTTGGTTATATATGAAGAGGAGCAGGAATGTGCTTTATCTTATTGTTAACTTTTGAAATGTAACTTGTATTTATTTTATTTTGTGCGATAACCTGATTGGTTGGAGAAGACAGGGAGGGCTTACCCCCCTGTGGTACTGTGTATAGAACTGAGATAAAAATAGGAGGCCTGTGAGCCTCCAGGTGTATTATACCAACTACTTTCTGCTGTGAATATCTTGCTGTATGCTGTTGCCCCTAGCAATAAGGAAAAGTTCTCTTTAGAACTATTGCACATAAATATAATTTGCCTCAAGAAGACCGCTTCATCTTGTGACCTGCAGGGCTAGGCGAAACCTAGCTCCGTTTTCCGGCTGTCCAGGGTGTAACCAGCGTCTCCAAACTCCGCCTTCGGCCTGCTACTGTGCTGGGCTTGGGCAAGCAACGTTTGGGGATTCATCAACACCACACAGGTGTGGTAAGGCGGTGTGTCGACGCGTACAGAGCAGAACCATGGTTCCAAACGCCACGGCAGGTTAGGAGTTTGGTGGTGGCAGCATATACCCGCCCACTGCGCAGTGGGTGGAGTCAGTAACAGGCATTTACTGATGGTACGCCGGAATCCCCAGGTGTACAGGTCCGGCGTGACCTAAACATCCATTCTGTGTACTGGGGACGGGACGCAAAAGCAGTGCGGGCTTTCGTACAGCCCCGTCCGGTCACAGAAATTGGTGGTAGCAGTGGGATAATCCCAGGCGGCTTTTCGGTCACCCAATTGGAGAAGCTGAGTTACTCAGGAGAGGACTAACTGCAGCGCAGGAGAACGCACAAGATGGCGGATTTCAGCGGAATGGCCAAGGATGATTTGGAGATCGTGTGTCAGCAGAAGGTTGTGGAGATCCCTTACAACGCGTCCAAGAGCGTCATGAAGACGGCACTCATGAGCTTGGAGGAGTCCCGCTGGGCGGAGGTGGAAAGCACTGACGGTGTCAGCATCGGAGAGGACGGCCCACCAGTGGACCTTCATAAGGAAACAGTGAGACCCACAAGCCCCGCCCCCTCTCGCAACAGCCATGTTTCTCAACATTCCCTAGCAGGGCCAGGATCCCAACGTCCCAGGGGACGCGGCACGGATAGCCTAGCAGATCGGCTAGCAGAATTGGGGGAAAGGGCCATGGAGCAAGAACGCATGCTTGTCATTCGGATGTGGCATGAGGAGCGGGCACCACAGGCAGTGGTACCCCGGGAGCCGTTGTCAGCTGCTGCACACAGATCGGGACGCATTCAGTTTGCCAAGTTTGCAGACAGTGATGGGAGCATTGATGGACATTTACAAGTTTTTGAAAGGACTTGCAGACTACATGACTTACCCAAGTCGGAGTGGGTGAGACACCTTGTGCCCACTCTGCATGGAAAGACCTTGGAGGCCTATCGAGGAGTGGCCACGGAGGACTGTGGGGTTTACGATGAAGTCACGAAGGCCCTCCTCCAGCGATTCTTCATCACTCCAGAGTCAAACAGGAAGAAATTCAGAGACTTGCCCAAGAATCCTAGCAGCACCCATGAGCAGTTCGCCACCCAGCTGCGGCAGTACGTGGTGAAGTGGTTGAAGGATTCTGAAGCCACTACATGGGACGCACTGATCGACCTATCGTAGGTGCACCCCAGAAATGAAGGAGTGGGTGCTAGACCGGGAGTCACCCAGCTTAAAGATGGCTGCCCAGTTAGCCGACAAGTATGTGGCAATTTGGCCACAGCGGCAGAAGCGCCCAACCAGCAGCCAGCCCCAAAAGACTGTACCACCAAGGGGATCCCCCTCTTCAGCTCATCACCCCCAAAGACAAGCATCTTCCAACCTGGGTGCTCTTGGCCAGCAACAGCATTGCAGTGTCCCTGCAACTGATCAGAGATCATCGGTGCCACGACTGGAGAAGAAGTGCTACGGCTGTGGGAAAATCGGACATCTGAGGATGAACTGTCCTGCATCCCAAGCACCCCAGACTCGTGCCCCAAATCCGAGTGCTGGAGCCCGGCTCGCTTGTTTGACGAGAGGAGATGAGCCTACAGAGACTGTTCCCCCTCCAGTCAGTCCGATGGAGTGTGGCGAGAGACAGGTGCACTCTGCGGAGAGAGTCACCTGCATGGCCAAACAGCCCCTACACAATATGTGGAGGCACCTGCAGCCGGTCCACGTGGTACCCCTGCAGGGGGAAGACATAAGAGACTCTGGGGCCTCAATCACTGTGGTGAGCCCCCACCTTACAGATACTGCTGCAGTATTGCAGGGTCACACTGCTAAGGTCCCCATGGCAGATGTAACGGAGAAAGTGGTTCCCATGGAAAGAGTCTACCTGGACTGGGGAGCTGGACCAGAGTTGCGGGAAGTTGCCATCATGGATGGTCTCCCAATTGATGTGGTCCTACGAAATGACCTGGGTGGTGGGATCGTCACCACTTTTGCTGGCGCCATATCCCGGAGTCAAGTTCCGCCACCACCATTGACATCAGCTACTCCAGCATAGCCCAGCCCAGAGTAAAAGATTACAGCTGCTAGACAACTGCCAGCACAGCCAACCACAGCCTCAACCAGACCAGAGGAGAAGATTACAGCGGCTAGATCGGCACATCGACCCCGCATGCCTTTTCACTCTGGTATGCCTACGTCCCCTAGCAACGCAGAGGATGTTGGTTACAGCTCGTTGAACCTGTGGGGGTGCCCAATGATGCTCCTGACCCAAGTGGTTTGCCAAATCCGGCAGTGAGTATGGGAAACCACACTGACCTTTCCGTGACTGACCCCCACCAGACTGACCCTAGTAGTCCCCCCCCCCCTAGATCCCCCTGTAGAGTGTCCCAATTTAGGAGAGATTGCGGACTGCAGGCAGGAGTTTAGGGAGGCTCAGCTCTCTGACCCCACCCTAAAAGGCATGAGGCGCCACTCTGGCAGTGGCCTTGACAGGTTTGGGGCAGGAAGTGTGACCTGGCGGGAAGGGTCAAGGTACAGAGTAGCCAGGAAAGTGGAAAGGGATAGACCACATAGGGAATGTGTCCAACTGGTCCACCCAGGAAACTTTCCTGCACAACCGGTGTTGGTTGCCAGCGAAACCCCTTTGGACAGCCACTCAGAGATAGACCGTACCCTGAAGTGCCTGACACAGAGCTTACCCTGGTCTGGAATGTCGGATGATGCCCAGCCCAACTGTAAGGCTGGTGCCATACATTGGCAGTTGGGGCACTGCCCATAGGAGAACCCTTGCAGCAAGTTGCTCAGACATACCAGGTCCCCTGCCTGTGTGCAGTAGATCGGGGAAGACATGCAGCCTCCCTGTAGTGGATGCCACACAGGATCCAGAGGCTGGTGATCTGGCTGCCATCACTGTGGCACAGGTAGCGGACAAGGAGGAAAGAGCAGACCTAGGTGACAGGGTAGGTTTCCCGAGTCATAGGTCGACAGAGGAGGATTGGAGGGCAGGTCTGACAGTTAGGACAGTTGCCAGATAGGGATTGTGAGGATACTGGGTTCCAAATCACTCAGTCACGGTGGTAGATGAAAAACCAACAGTGGTTTATTAAACAGAATGGGTTATAAACAGCTCAGCACACTTCTGTGATCCAATTCTACACGACAATTCCCTCCTGGAACTCCTGACAGAGAGAGAGTCTCCTGCCACTCTCTGACCTTCTCTCTCAGATCTCTCTCACCTCCCCTGTTTTCTATTATCAAAACCTTTGTCTTTCCTACAATAAGGTGACACCCCAAGAACAGTTTCAGAGCAAACCTACTTTCACATGTCCAGGCATGTCCCCTAGGCCACAATAGATGTTAACTAAATTAACTTTACTTAATCTGATTGTGTGGCCTGGAATCCATTGTGTGGGGAAGAATGAGGGGGTTGTATGGCCTGACATCTGAGACTGGCTGTATCTACCCAACAGCAAACACACAGGTTATCTGAGCAGTCACATGGGGGGAACATTATTTTACAAACTATCACAATAACCAATACATATATATATATATATATATATATATATATACATACATCGAAAACATAACTGTTCCCTTGTAACAATAACATCATACAATATAATACAATATTTCCTAGTATATAGCCAAATACAGATCAACAATTAGTGTAGTCCATGGGTAGGACCAGGGCTAGGAAAGTAACCACGTGTCTTTTACCACTGTGCGACACGCCGCGCCGGCTGTGTCATCGCGTGTCGTTACAGGAATGTCAGTGGTGCAGTGCCTGGGGCACCGTGTGGGAGGAGACAGGGGTAGGCCCAAAGCAGAGGGACCAGAGGCTGTTCCCGGCCCACATCACCCAGACAGGTACTGACCTTAGAACCTGTAAGGCCCTGCGGACATGTTGTCACCGACTTTAGTTTTGTAGTAAACCCCCTTACAGAGATGACTAGGGAGGGCATCCCCAAGTCAGTGGACTTTGCACCCGCTTGTGAGTTGGCATTCCAGTCATTGAAGGATGCTCTGGTACCCGCTCCAGTGCTGACGGTGCACATTCTTGACCAGGACTTTGTGGTACGAACTACTGCACCACTGCACGGACTGGGAGCAGTACAGAGCCAGGAGGAGCCATATGGGCAGGAGCACCCTTCAGAGAGGCGGCACAGATACCAGTAAGAGGGAGGAGGTGGCTTATACACCTTTACCACTGGGGGAGCCCTCAGAGAGGCGGCACAGATACCAGTAAGAGGGAGGAGGCGGCTTATACACCTTTACCGCTGGGGGAGCCCTTAGAGAGGCGGCACAGATACCAGTAAGAGGGAGGAGGCGGCTCGTACACCTTTACCACTGGGGGAGCTCTCAGAGAGGCGGCACAGATACCAGTAAGAGGGAGGAGGCGGCTCATACACCTTTACCACTGGGGGAGCCCTCAGAGAGGCGGCACAGATACCAGTAAGAGGGAGGAGGCGGCTTATACACCTTTACCGCTGGGGGAGCCCTTAGAGAGGCGGCACAGATACCAGTAAGAGGAAGGAGGCGGCTTATACACCTTTACCACTGGGGGAGCCCTTAGAGAGGCGGCACAGATACCAGTAGGAGGGAGGAGGCGGCTTATACACCTTTACCACTGGGGGAGCTCTTAGAGAGGCGGCACAGATACCAGTAAGAGGGAGGAGGGGACTTATACACCTTTACCGCTGGGGGAGCCCTTAGAGAGGCGGCACAGATACCAGTAAGAGGGAGGAGGGGACTTATACACCTTTACCACTGGGGGAGCCCTTAGAGAGGCGGCACAGATACCAGTAGGAGGGAGGAGGCGGCTTATACACCTTTACCACTGGGGAAGCTCTTAGAGAGGCGGCACAGATACCAGTAAGAGGGAGGAGGCGGCTTATACACATTTACCACTGGGGAAGCCCTCAGAGAGGCGGCACAGATACCAGTAAGAGGGAGGAGGCGGCTTATACACCTTTACCGCTGGGGGAGCCCTTAGAGAGGCGGCACAGATACCAGTAAGAGGAAGGAGGCGGCTTATACACCTTTACCGCTGAGGGAGCCCTCAGAGAGGCGGCACAGATACCAGTAAGAGGGAGGAGGCGGCTTATACACCTTTACCGCTGGGGGAGCCCTTAGAGAGGCGGCACAGATACCAGTAAGAGGAAGGAGGCGGCTTATACACCTTTACCGCTGGGGGAGCCCTTAGAGAGGCGGCACAGATACCAGTAAGAGGAATGAGGCGGCTTATACACCTTTACCGCTGGGGGAGCCCTTAGAGAGGCGGCACAGATACCAGTAAGAGGAAGGAGGCGGCTTATACACCTTTACCGCTGGGGGAGCCCTTAGAGAGGCGGCACAGATACCAGTAAGAGGGAGGAGGGGATTTATACACCTTTACCGCTGGGGGAGCCCTCAGAGAGGTGGCACAGATACCAGTAAGAGGAAGGTTAAAGTATTGTACCTCGGAGTTCCATCTGCTGCTGAGTGGTATAAAGGGGACCTCTTGTTACCCACAAGGCCAGGGCTGAATTAATGGCCACACAGGCCGAGGACTGATACTGTTTAAGGGCGCAATGTGAGAAGCAGAGGAGGTGTAACCAGTGCCGTGTGGGTGTGACCAGTGCTGCGTGGGTGTGACCAGTGCTGTGTGGGTGTGACCAGTGCTGAGTGGGTGTGACCAGCGCCGTGTGGGTGTGACCAGTGCCGTGTGGGTGTGACCAGTGCCGTGTGGGTGTTACCAGTGCTGCGTGGGTGTGACCAGTGCTGTGTGGGTGTGACCAGTGCTGAGTGGGTGTGACCAGCGCCATGTGGGTGTGACCAGTGCTGTGTGGGCGTGACCAGTGATGTTTGAATGTGACCAGTGCCGTGTGGGTCTGACCAGTGCCGTGTGGGTGTGACCAGTGCTGTGTGGGTGTGACCAGTGCCGTGTGGGAGTGACCAGTGATGTTTGGATGTGACCAGTGATGTTTGGATGTGACCAGTGCTGAGTGGCTGTGACCAGTGCTGAGTGGCTGTGACCAGTGCTGAGTGGGTGTGACCAGTGCTGTGTGGGCATGGACTGTGCTCCAGAAAAAGGGTCATGTCCTCGGGGAAAGGGGGCGTGGCTTTGTGAGAATGTCGCGACCATGATCCACGCCCCATTTATGTGACTATCGGGCATGGCCTGGCCAGTGCTCTGTGAGCTGCTGACATGCCCCCTGCCCCTCTCGCCCAGTGAATAGACGCTGCTCTGCTTAGCAGGTGACAGACAGTCTCCCATCTGCGCCACTCACCCGGGGACACCGATCCTCGGGTGGGCCAGCGGCACTGTCCCAGAAAGCGGGACTGTCCCAAGAAAATCGGGACAGTTGGGAGGTATACAATCCTTTTTGTGGACACGCAAGCAATATAATACAACAGGCACATAATATAGGAACACGCTCTGGTAATATAATTTCCTGGGGGAACTAGCTGTTACCTTCATAACCGTCCTGGGGTTACTGCTCTGACCATAACATCATATAATGATCTCTGCAAGTAGTGATTGTAGCCGGCAGCTCTCTGATAGGTCAGTTTCCCTGTATATAACATGTCTCGCCCATGGGCGGACACTGGTCTGGTCACAGCATCACTGACTGGTCACCTGGGTGCTGTGCGGCAGCGGGAGAGACAGTTCTCTGATAGGTCAGTTTCCCTGTATATAATATATCTCGCCCATGGGCGGACACTGGTCTGGTCACAGCATCACTGACTGGCCACCTGGGTGCTGTGCGGCAGCGGGAGAGACAGTTCTCTGATAGGTCAGTTTCCCTGTATATAACATATCTCGCCCATGGGCGGACACTGGTCTGGTCACAGCATCACTGACTGGTCACCCGGGTGCTGTGCGGCAGCGGGAGAGACAGTTCTCTGATAGGTCAGTTTCCCTGTATATAACATATCTCGCCCATGGCCGGACACTGGTCTGGTCACAGCATCACTGACTGGTCACCCGGGTGCTGTACGGCAGCGGGAGAGACAGTTCTCTGATAGGTCAGTTTCCCTGTATATAACATATCTCGCCCATGGGCGGACACTGGTCTGGTCACAGCATCACTGACTGGTCACCCGGGTGCTGTGCGGCAGCGGGAGAGACAGTTCTCTGATAGGTCAGTTTCCCTGTATATAACATATCTCGCCCATGGGCGGACACTGGTCTGGTCACAGCATCACTGACTGGTCACCTGGGTGCTGTGCGGCAGCGGGAGAGAAAGTTCTCTGATAGGTCAGTTTCCCTGTATATAACATATCTCGCCCATGGGCGGACACTGGTCTGGTCACAGCATCACTGACTGGTCACCCGGGTGATGTGCGGCAGTGGGAGAGACAGTTCTCTGATAGGTCAGTTTCCCTGTATATAACATATCTCGCCCATGGGCGGACACTGGTCTGGTCACAGCATCACTGACTGGTCACCCGGGTGCTGTGCGGCAGTGGGAGAGACAGTTCTCTGATAGGTCAGTTTCCCTGTATATAACATATCTCGCCCATGGGCGGACACTGGTCTGGTCACAGCATCACTGACTGGTCACCTGGGTGCTGTGCGGCAGCGGGAGAGAAAGTTCTCTGATAGGTCAGTTTCCCTGTATATAACATATCTCGCCCATGGGCGGACACTGGTCTGTTCACAGCATCACTGACTGGTCACCCGGGTGCTGTGCGGCAGCGGGAGAGACAGTTCTCTGATAGGTCAGTTTCCCTGTATATAATATATCTCGCCCATGGCCGGACACTGGTCTGGTCACAGCATCACTGACTGGTCACCCCGGTGCTGTGCGGCAGCGGGAGAGACAATTCTCTGATAGGTCAGTTTCCCTGTATATAACATGTCTCGCCCATGGGCGGACACTGGTCTGGTCACAGCATCACTGACTGGTCACCCGGGTGCTGTACGGCAGTGGGAGAGACGGTTCTCTGATAGGTCAGTTTCCCTGTATATAACATGTCTCGCCCATTGCCGGACACTGGTCTGGTCACAGCATCACTGACTGGTCACCCGGGTGCTGTGCGGCAGTGGGAGAGACAGTTCTCTGATAGGTCAGTTTCCCTGTATATAACATGTCTCGCCCATGGGCGGACACTGGTCTGGTCACAGCATCACTGACTGGTCACCTGGGTGCTGTGCAGCAGCGGGAGAGACAGTTCTCTGATAGGTCAGTTTCCCTGTATATAACATATCTCGCCCATGGGCGGACACTGGTCTGGTCACTGCATCACTGACTGGTCACCCGGGTGCTGTGCGGCAGTGGGAGAGACAGTTCTCTGATAGGTCAGTTTCCCTGTATATAACATATCTCGCCCATGGGCGGACACTGGTCTGGTCACAGCATCACTGACTGGTCACCCGGGTGCTGTACGGCAGTGGGAGAGACAGTTCTCTGATAGGTCAGTTTCCCTGTATATAACATATCTCGCCCATGGCCGGACACTGGTCTGGTCACAGCATCACTGACTGGTCACCTGGGTGCTGTGCGGCAGCGGGAGAGACAGTTCTCTGATAGGTCAGTTTCCCTGTATATAACATATCTCGCCCATGGGCGGACACTGGTCTGGTCACAGCATCACTGACTGGTCACCCGGGTGCTGTGCGGCAGTGGGAGAGACAGTTCTCTGATAGGTCAGTTTCCCTGTATATAACATATCTCGCCCATGGGCGGACACTGGTCTGGTCACAGCATCACTGACTGGTCACCCGGGTGCTGTGCGGCAGCGGGAGAGACAGTTCTCTGATAGGTCAGTTTCCCTGTATATAACATATCTCGCCCATGGACGGACACTGGTCTGGTCACAGCATCACTGACTGGTCACCTGGGTGCTGTGCGGCAGCGGGAGAGAAAGTTCTCTGATAGGTCAGTTTCCCTGTATATAACATATCTCGCCCATGGGCGGACACTGGTCTGGTCACAGCATCACTGACTGGTCACCCGGGTGCTGTGCGGCAGTGGGAGAGACAGTTCTCTGATAGGTCAGTTTCCCTGTATATAACATATCTCGCCCATGGGCGGACACTGGTCTGGTCTTAGCATCACTGACTGGTCACCTGGGTGCTGTGCGGCAGCGGGAGAGATAGTTCTCTGATAGGTCAGTTTCCCTGTATATAACAATAATGTCTCGCCCATGGGCGGACACTGGTCTGGTCACAGCATCACTGACTGGTCACCTGGGTGCTGTGCGGCAGTGGGAGAGACAGTTCTCTGATAGGTCAGTTTCCCTGTATATAACATGTCTCGCCCATGGCCGGACACTGGTCTGGTCACAGCATCACTGACTGGTCACCCGGGTGCTGTGCGGCAGTGGGAGAGACAGTTCTCTGATAGGTCAGTTTCCCTGTATATAACATGTCTCGCCCATGGGCGGACACTGGTGTGGTCACAGCATCACTGACTGGTCACCTGGGTGCTATGCGGCAGTGGAAGAGACAGTTCTCTGATAGGTCAGTTTCCCTGTATATAACTTGTCTCGCCCATGGGCGGACACTGGTCTGGTCACAGCATCACTGACTGGTCACCTGGGTGCTGTGCGGCAGCGGGAGAGACAGTTCTCTGATAGGTCAGTTTCCCTGTATATAACATATCTCGCCCATGGGCGGACACTGGTCTGGTCACAGCATCACTGACTGGTCACCTGGGTGCTGTGCGGCAGTGGGAGAGACAGTTCTCTGATAGGTCAGTTTCCCTGTATATAACATATCTCGCCCATGGGCGGACACTGGTCTGGTCACAGCATCACTGACTGGTCACCCGGGTGCTGTGCGGCAGTGGGAGAGACAGTTCTCTGATAGGTCAGTTTCCCTGTATATAACATGTCTCGCCCATGGCCGCACACTGGTCTGGTCATAGACATCACTGACTGGTCACCTGGGTGCTGTGCGGCAGTGGGAGAGACAGTTCTCTGATAGGTCAGTTTCCCTGTATATAACATGTCTCGCCCATGGGCGGACACTGGTCTGGTCACAGCATCACTGACTGGTCACCTGGGTGCTGTGCGGCAGCGGGAGAGACAGTTCTCTGATAGGTCAGTTTCCCTGTATATAATATATCTCGCCCATGGCCGGACACTGGTCTGGTCACAGCATCACTGACTGGTCACCTGGGTGCTGTGCGGCAGCGGGAGAGACAGTTCTCTGATAGGTCAGTTTCCCTGTATATAACATATCTCGCCCATGGGCGGACACTGGTCTGGTCACAGCATCACTGACTGGTCACCTGGGTGCTGTGCGGCAGCGGGAGAGACAGTTCTCTGATAGGTCAGTTTCCCTGTATATAACATATCTCGCCCATGGGCGGACACTGGTCTGGTCACAGCATCACTGACTGGTCACCCGGGTGCTGTGCGGCAGTGGGAGAGACAGTTCTCTGATAGGTCAGTTTCCCTGTATATAACATATCTCGCCCATGGGCGGACACTGGTCTGGTCACAGCATCACTGACTGGTCACCCGGGTGCTGTGCGGCAGCGGGAGAGACAGTTCTCTGATAGGTCAGTTTCCCTGTATATAACATATCTCGCCCATGGGCGGACACTGGTCTGGTCACAGCATCACTGACTGGTCACCCGGGTGCTGTGCGGCAGCGGGAGAGACAGTTCTCTGATAGGTCAGTTTCCCTGTATATAACATATCTCGCCCATGGGCGGACACTGGTCTGGTCACAGCATCACTGACTGGTCACCCGGGTGCTGTGCGGCAGTGGGAGAGACAGTTCTCTGATAGGTCAGTTTCCCTGTATATAACAATAATGTCTCGCCCATGGGCGGACACTGGTCTGGTCACAGCATCACTGACTGGTCACCCGGGTGCTGTGCGGCAGCGGGAGAGACAGTTCTCTGATAGGTCAGTTTCCCTGTATATAACAATAATGTCTCGCCCATGGGCGGACACTGGTCTGGTCACAGCATCACTGACTGGTCACCCGGGTGCTGTGCGGCAGCGGGAGAGATAGTTCTCTGATAGGTCAGTTTCCCTGTATATAACAATAATGTCTCGCCCATGGGCGGACACTGGTCTGGTCACAGCATCACTGACTGGTCACCTGGGTGCTGTGCGGCAGTGGGAGAGACAGTTCTCTGATAGGTCAGTTTCCCTGTATATAACATGTCTCGCCCATGGCCGGACACTGGTCTGGTCACAGCATCACTGACTGGTCACCCGGGTGCTGTGCGGCAGCGGGAGAGACAGTTCTCTGATAGGTCAGTTTCCCTGTATATAACATATCTCGCCCATGGGCGGACACTGGTCTGGTCTTAGCATCACTGACTGGTCACCTGGGTGCTGTGCGGCAGCGGGAGAGATAGTTCTCTGATAGGTCAGTTTCCCTGTATATAACAATAATGTCTCGCCCATGGGCGGACACTGGTCTGGTCACAGCATCACTGACTGGTCACCTGGGTGCTGTGCGGCAGTGGGAGAGACAGTTCTCTGATAGGTCAGTTTCCCTGTATATAACATGTCTCGCCCATGGCCGGACACTGGTCTGGTCACAGCATCACTGACTGGTCACCCGGGTGCTGTGCGGCAGTGGGAGAGACAGTTCTCTGATAGGTCAGTTTCCCTGTATATAACATGTCTCGCCCATGGGCGGACACTGGTGTGGTCACAGCATCACTGACTGGTCACCTGGGTGCTGTGCGGCAGTGGGAGAGACAGTTCTCTGATAGGTCAGTTTCCCTGTATATAACATGTCTCGCCCATGGGCGGACACTGGTCTGGTCACAGCATCACTGACTGGTCACCTGGGTGCTGTGCGGCAGCGGGAGAGAAAGTTCTCTGATAGGTCAGTTTCCCTGTATATAACATATCTCGCCCATGGGCGGACACTGGTCTGGTCACAGCATCACTGACTGGTCACCTGGGTGCTGTGCGGCAGTGGGAGAGACAGTTCTCTGATAGGTCAGTTTCCCTGTATATAACATATCTCGCCCATGGGCGGACACTGGTCTGGTCACAGCATCACTGACTGGTCACCCGGGTGCTGTGCGGCAGTGGGAGAGACAGTTCTCTGATAGGTCAGTTTCCCTGTATATAACATGTCTCGCCCATGGCCGCACACTGGTCTGGTCATAGACATCACTGACTGGTCACCTGGGTGCTGTGCGGCAGTGGGAGAGACAGTTCTCTGATAGGTCAGTTTCCCTGTATATAACATGTCTCGCCCATGGGCGGACACTGGTCTGGTCACAGCATCACTGACTGGTCACCTGGGTGCTGTGCGGCAGCGGGAGAGACAGTTCTCTGATAGGTCAGTTTCCCTGTATATAATATATCTCGCCCATGGCCGGACACTGGTCTGGTCACAGCATCACTGACTGGTCACCTGGGTGCTGTGCGGCAGCGGGAGAGACAGTTCTCTGATAGGTCAGTTTCCCTGTATATAACATATCTCGCCCATGGGCGGACACTGGTCTGGTCACAGCATCACTGACTGGTCACCTGGGTGCTGTGCGGCAGCGGGAGAGACAGTTCTCTGATAGGTCAGTTTCCCTGTATATAACATATCTCGCCCATGGGCGGACACTGGTCTGGTCACAGCATCACTTACTGGTCACCCGGGTGCTGTGCGGCAGTGGGAGAGACAGTTCTCTGATAGGTCAGTTTCCCTGTATATAACATATCTCGCCCATGGGCGGACACTGGTCTGGTCACAGCATCACTGACTGGTCACCCGGGTGCTGTGCGGCAGCGGGAGAGACAGTTCTCTGATAGGTCAGTTTCCCTGTATATAACATATCTCGCCCATGGGCGGACACTGGTCTGGTCACAGCATCACTGACTGGTCACCCGGGTGCTGTGCGGCAGCGGGAGAGACAGTTCTCTGATAGGTCAGTTTCCCTGTATATAACATATCTCGCCCATGGGCGGACACTGGTCTGGTCACAGCATCACTGACTGGTCACCCGGGTGCTGTGCGGCAGTGGGAGAGACAGTTCTCTGATAGGTCAGTTTCCCTGTATATAACAATAATGTCTCGCCCATGGGCGGACACTGGTCTGGTCACAGCATCACTGACTGGTCACCCGGGTGCTGTGCGGCAGCGGGAGAGACAGTTCTCTGATAGGTCAGTTTCCCTGTATATAACAATAATGTCTCGCCCATGGGCGGACACTGGTCTGGTCACAGCATCACTGACTGGTCACCCGGGTGCTGTGCGGCAGCGGGAGAGACAGTTCTCTGATAGGTCAGTTTCCCTGTATATAACATATCTCGCCCATGGGCGGACACTGGTCTGGTCACAGCATCACTGACTGGTCACCCGGGTGCTGTGCGGCAGCGGGAGAGACAGTTCTCTGATAGGTCAGTTTCCCTGTATATAACAATAATGTCTCGCCCATGGGCGGACACTGGTCTGGTCACAGCATCACTGACTGGTCACCCGGGTGCTGTGCGGCAGCGGGAGAGACAGTTCTCTGATAGGTCAGTTTCCCTGTATATAACATATCTCGCCCATGGGCGGACACTGGTCTGGTCACAGCATCACTGACTGGTCACCCGGGTGCTGTGCGGCAGTGGGAGAGACAGTTCTCTGATAGGTCAGTTTCCCTGTATATAACATATCTCGCCCATGGGCGGACACTGGTCTGGTCACAGCATCACTGACTGGTCACCCGGGTGCTGTGCGGCAGCGGGAGAGACAGTTCTCTGATAGGTCAGTTTCCCTGTATATAACATATCTCGCCCATGGGCGGACACTGGTCTGGTCACAGCATCACTGACTGGTCACCCGGGTGCTGTGCGGCAGCGGGAGAGACAGTTCTCTGATAGGTCAGTTTCCCTGTATATAACATATCTCGCCCATGGGCGGACACTGGTCTGGTCACAGCATCACTGACTGGTCACCCGGGTGCTGTGCGGCAGTGGGAGAGACAGTTCTCTGATAGGTCAGTTTCCCTGTATATAACAATAATGTCTCGCCCATGGGCGGACACTGGTCTGGTCACAGCATCACTGACTGGTCACCCGGGTGCTGTGCTGCAGCGGGAGAGACAGTTCTCTGATAGGTCAGTTTCCCTGTATATAACAATAATGTCTCGCCCATGGGCGGACACTGGTCTGGTCACAGCATCACTGACTGGTCACCCGGGTGCTGTGCGGCAGCGGGAGAGAAAGTTCTCTGATAGGTCAGTTTCCCTGTATATAACATATCTCGCCCATGGGCGGACACTGGTCTGGTCACAGCATCACTGACTGGTCACCCGGGTGCTGTGCGGCAGCGGGAGAGACAGTTCTCTGATAGGTCAGTTTCCCTGTATATAATATATCTCGCCCATGGCCGGACACTGGTCTGGTCACAGCATCACTGACTGGTCACCCCGGTGCTGTGCGGCAGCGGGAGAGACAGTTCTCTGATAGGTCAGTTTCCCTGTATATAACATGTCTCGCCCATGGGCGGACACTGGTCTGGTCACAGCATCACTGACTGGTCACCCGGGTGCTGTACGGCAGTGGGAGAGACAGTTCTCTGATAGGTCAGTTTCCCTGTATATAACATGTCTCGCCCATTGCCGGACACTGGTCTGGTCACAGCATCACTGACTGGTCACCCGGGTGCTGTGCGGCAGTGGGAGAGACAGTTCTCTGATAGGTCAGTTTCCCTGTATATAACATGTCTCGCCCATGGGCGGACACTGGTCTGGTCACAGCATCACTGACTGGTCACCTGGGTGCTGTGCAGCAGCGGGAGAGACAGTTCTCTGATAGGTCAGTTTCCCTGTATATAACATATCTCGCCCATGGGCGGACACTGGTCTGGTCACAGCATCACTGACTGGTCACCCGGGTGCTGTGCGGCAGTGGGAGAGACAGTTCTCTGATAGGTCAGTTTCCCTGTATATAACATATCTCGCCCATGGGCGGACACTGGTCTGGTCACAGCATCACTGACTGGTCACCCGGGTGCTGTACGGCAGTGGGAGAGACAGTTCTCTGATAGGTCAGTTTCCCTGTATATAACATATCTCGCCCATGGCCGGACACTGGTCTGGTCACAGCATCACTGACTGGTCACCTGGGTGCTGTGCGGCAGCGGGAGAGACAGTTCTCTGATAGGTCAGTTTCCCTGTATATAACATATCTCGCCCATGGGCGGACACTGGTCTGGTCACAGCATCACTGACTGGTCACCCGGGTGCTGTGCGGCAGTGGGAGAGACAGTTCTCTGATAGGTCAGTTTCCCTGTATATAACATATCTCGCCCATGGGCGGACACTGGTCTGGTCACAGCATCACTGACTGGTCACCCGGGTGCTGTGCGGCAGCGGGAGAGACAGTTCTCTGATAGGTCAGTTTCCCTGTATATAACATATCTCGCCCATGGGCGGACACTGGTCTGGTCACAGCATCACTGACTGGTCACCTGGGTGCTGTGCGGCAGCGGGAGAGAAAGTTCTCTGATAGGTCAGTTTCCCTGTATATAACATATCTCGCCCATGGGCGGACACTGGTCTGGTCACAGCATCACTGACTGGTCACCCGGGTGCTGTGCGGCAGTGGGAGAGACAGTTCTCTGATAGGTCAGTTTCCCTGTATATAACATATCTCGCCCATGGGCGGACACTGGTCTGGTCTTAGCATCACTGACTGGTCACCTGGGTGCTGTGCGGCAGCGGGAGAGATAGTTCTCTGATAGGTCAGTTTCCCTGTATATAACAATAATGTCTCGCCCATGGGCGGACACTGGTCTGGTCACAGCATCACTGACTGGTCACCTGGGTGCTGTGCGGCAGTGGGAGAGACAGTTCTCTGATAGGTCAGTTTCCCTGTATATAACATGTCTCGCCCATGGCCGGACACTGGTCTGGTCACAGCATCACTGACTGGTCACCCGGGTGCTGTGCGGCAGTGGGAGAGACAGTTCTCTGATAGGTCAGTTTCCCTGTATATAACATGTCTCGCCCATGGGCGGACACTGGTGTGGTCACAGCATCACTGACTGGTCACCTGGGTGCTGTGCGGCAGTGGGAGAGACAGTTCTCTGATAGGTCAGTTTCCCTGTATATAACATGTCTCGCCCATGGGCGGACACTGGTCTGGTCACAGCATCACTGACTGGTCACCTGGGTGCTGTGCGGCAGCGGGAGAGAAAGTTCTCTGATAGGTCAGTTTCCCTGTATATAACATATCTCGCCCATGGGCGGACACTGGTCTGGTCACAGCATCACTGACTGGTCACCTGGGTGCTGTGCGGCAGTGGGAGAGACAGTTCTCTGATAGGTCAGTTTCCCTGTATATAACATATCTCGCCCATGGGCGGACACTGGTCTGGTCACAGCATCACTGACTGGTCACCCGGGTGCTGTGCGGCAGTGGGAGAGACAGTTCTCTGATAGGTCAGTTTCCCTGTATATAACATGTCTCGCCCATGGCCGCACACTGGTCTGGTCATAGACATCACTGACTGGTCACCTGGGTGCTGTGCTGCAGTGGGAGAGACAGTTCTCTGATAGGTCAGTTTCCCTGTATATAACATGTCTCGCCCATGGGCGGACACTGGTCTGTTCACAGCATCACTGACTGGTCACCTGGGTGCTGTGCGGCAGCGGGAGAGACAGTTCTCTGATAGGTCAGTTTCCCTGTATATAATATATCTCGCCCATGGCCGGACACTGGTCTGGTCACAGCATCACTGACTGGTCACCCGGGTGCTGTGCGGCAGCGGGAGAGACAGTTCTCTGATAGGTCAGTTTCCCTGTATATAACATATCTCGCCCATGGGCGGACACTGGTCTGGTCACAGCATTACTGACTGGTCACCCGGGTGCTGTGCGGCAGTGGGAGAGACAGTTCTCTGATAGGTCAGTTTCCCTGTATATAACATATCTCGCCCATGGGCGGACACTGGTCTGGTCACAGCATCACTGACTGGTCACCCGGGTGCTGTGCGGCAGCGGGAGAGACAGTTCTCTGATAGGTCAGTTTCCCTGTATATAACATATCTCGCCCATGGGCGGACACTGGTCTGGTCACAGCATCACTGACTGGTCACCCGGGTGCTGTGCGGCAGCGGGAGAGACAGTTCTCTGATAGGTCAGTTTCCCTGTATATAACATATCTCGCCCATGGGCGGACACTGGTCTGGTCACAGCATCACTGACTGGTCACCCGGGTGCTGTGCGGCAGTGGGAGAGACAGTTCTCTGATAGGTCAGTTTCCCTGTATATAACAATAATGTCTCGCCCATGGGCGGACACTGGTCTGGTCACAGCATCACTGACTGGTCACCCGGGTGCTGTGCGGCAGCGGGAGAGACAGTTCTCTGATAGGTCAGTTTCCCTGTATATAACAATAATGTCTCGCCCATGGGCGGACACTGGTCTGGTCACAGCATCACTGACTGGTCACCCGGGTGCTGTGCGGCAGCGGGAGAGACAGTTCTCTGATAGGTCAGTTTCCCTGTATATAACATATCTCGCCCATGGGCGGACACTGGTCTGGTCACAGCATCACTGACTGGTCACCCGGGTGCTGTGCGGCAGCGGGAGAGACAGTTCTCTGATAGGTCAGTTTCCCTGTATATAACAATAATGTCTCGCCCATGGGCGGACACTGGTCTGGTCACAGCATCACTGACTGGTCACCCGGGTGCTGTGCGGCAGCGGGAGAGACAGTTCTCTGATAGGTCAGTTTCCCTGTATATAACATATCTCGCCCATGGGCGGACACTGGTCTGGTCACAGCATCACTGACTGGTCACCCGGGTGCTGTGCGGCAGTGGGAGAGACAGTTCTCTGATAGGTCAGTTTCCCTGTATATAACATATCTCGCCCATGGGCGGACACTGGTCTGGTCACAGCATCACTGACTGGTCACCCGGGTGCTGTGCGGCAGCGGGAGAGACAGTTCTCTGATTGGTCAGTTTCCCTGTATATAACATATCTCGCCCATGGGCGGACACTGGTCTGGTCACAGCATCACTGACTGGTCACCCGGGTGCTGTGCGGCAGCGGGAGAGACAGTTCTCTGATAGGTCAGTTTCCCTGTATATAACATATCTCGCCCATGGGCGGACACTGGTCTGGTCACAGCATCACTGACTGGTCACCCGGGTGCTGTGCGGCAGTGGGAGAGACAGTTCTCTGATAGGTCAGTTTCCCTGTATATAACAATAATGTCTCGCCCATGGGCGGACACTGGTCTGGTCACAGCATCACTGACTGGTCACCCGGGTGCTGTGCTGCAGCGGGAGAGACAGTTCTCTGATAGGTCAGTTTCCCTGTATATAACAATAATGTCTCGCCCATGGGCGGACACTGGTCTGGTCACAGCATCACTGACTGGTCACCCGGGTGCTGTGCGGCAGCGGGAGAGAAAGTTCTCTGATAGGTCAGTTTCCCTGTATATAACATATCTCGCCCATGGGCGGACACTGGTCTGGTCACAGCATCACTGACTGGTCACCCGGGTGCTGTGCGGCAGCGGGAGAGACAGTTCTCTGATAGGTCAGTTTCCCTGTATATAACAATAATGTCTCGCCCATGGGCGGACACTGGTCTGGTCACAGCATCACTGACTGGTCACCCGGGTGCTGTGCGGCAGCGGGAGAGACAGTTCTCTGATAGGTCAGTTTCACTGTATACAGGGGTGTATCTACCCATTGGCCAGGATGGCACTTGCCAGGGGCGCCAGGCAAGGAGGGGGCGCAGCCTGGTGGTGCCACCCGCGGCCAAAGGGCAGAAGAGTAGTACTGTCAGATTGTACCTGATGAGAGTCTGTTACTGCCGGCACGGCGCTGGTGTCCGTCAGCACCGCACTGCACTAATTATAAGACTAGTGTCCAGCAGCACCGCACTTGTAATCAGACTCAAAATAAAGTACAGCACCCAGCAGGCCTTGTTACTGGGAGCTCCCGGCAAGGGCTGCTGGGAGCTGTAGTTTATTTTGAATCTGATTACAAGTGCGGTGCTGCCGGACACTAGTCTAATCACTAGTGTAGTGTGGTGCTGACGGACACCGGCACTAACACACTCACCCAGGGCTGGCCCTAGCCAATAGGCATTATAGACAAATGTATAGGGCATCTGGAAGGAATGCCCAGGGGCATCCATTTCCAAGGCTAGCGCCAGCTCTGTTATCGCAGCCAGCCAGGAGGAGAGAGGCGAGTTAAGGGCCCCATAGACTTATACGACATGACGGTCCGTCATGTCGTCTAGGATTTCCCTTCAACCTCCCGGCAGCCTCCCGGGCGGTAGGATAGTAAAAGATACATTGTATGCGGTCCTTTTGCATAAGATGTATCTTTTACTATTCCAGCCATTCCTGCGGGATCCGACATATCACGAGTGCAGCACTCGTGATATGTCGGATCTAGGGTGATCTGATCCGATGCTCACCGGAACAAGCATCGGATCGGATCAGGTGCACAACGAAAATGCCCGATTTCAGCGTATATATCAGCCCGAATGCCCAAATTGGGCTGAAACCGGGCATTATCGTTCTAGTGTATGGGGCCCTTTAGGTCGGAGACTGCAGCAGCAGAACACAGAGCCGGGCCTCTGCTCACACAGGTAGGAAGATACCTTACTTTCACTTTCTGCCTGCCCTGTGGCTGAGCTCAGACGGCAGCTGTAGAGGAAGCCAGGCACTGAGCCTGCGGAGCCAGGTCCCTGCCCCAGCACTGCAGCATCACAGCACAAAGGTAAGATATGGATGGGGTAAAGGGGGACTTATGGGGAGAGGAAGGTGGCTAATAACACTGCTATGAGGGGGTAGACCTATGAGGAGTGGGGGAAGGGGGGTAATGACTAGAGATGAGCGCCGGAAATTTTTCGGGTTTTGTGTTTTGGTTTTGGGTTCGGTTCCGCGGCCGTGTTTTGGGTTCGACCGCGTTTTGGCAAAACCTCACCGAATTTTTTTTGTCGGATTCGGGTGTGTTTTGGATTCGGGTGTTTTTTTCCAAAAAAACTAAAAAACAGCTTAAATCATAGAATTTGGCGGTCATTTTGATCCCAAAGTATTATTAACCTCAAAAACCATAATTTCCACTCATTTTCAGTCTATTCTGAATACCTCACACCTCACAATATTATTTTTAGTCCTAAAATTTGCACCGAGGTCGCTGTGTGAGTAAGATAAGCGACCCTAGTGGCCGACACAAACACCGGGCCCATCTAGGAGTGGCACTGCAGTGTCACGCAGGATGGCCCTTCCAAAAAACCCTCCCCAAACAGCACATGACGCAAAGAAAAAAAGAGGCGCAATGAGGTAGCTGTGTGAGTAAGATTAGCGACCCTAGTGGCCGACACAAACACCGGGCCCATCTAGGAGTGGCACTGCAGTGTCACGCAGGATGTCCCTTCCAAAAAACCCTCCCCAAACAGCACATGACGCAAAGAAAAAAAGAGGCGCAATGAGGTAGCTGTGTGAGTAAGATAAGCGACCCTAGTGGCCGACACAAACACCGGGCCCATCTAGGAGTGTCACTGCAGTGTCACGCAGGATGTCCCTTCCAAAAAACCCTCCCCAAACAGCACATGACGCAAAGAAAAAAAGAGGCGCAATGAGGTAGCTGTGTGAGTAAGATAAGCGACCCTAGTGGCCGACACAAACACCGGGCCCATCTAGGAGTGGCACTGCAGTGTCACGCAGGATGTCCCTTCCAAAAAACCCTCCCCAAACAGCACATGACGCAAAGAAAAAGAAAAGAAAAAAGAGGTGCAAGATGGAATTGTCCTTGGGCCCTCCCACCCACCCTTATGTTGTATAAACAAAACAGGACATGCACACTTTAACCAACCCATCATTTCAGTGACAGGGTCTGCCACACGACTGTGACTGATATGACGGGTTGGTTTGGACCCCCCCCAAAAAAGAAGCAATTAATCTCTCCTTGCACAAACTGGCTCTACAGAGGCAAGATGTCCACCTCATCATCACCCTCCGATATATCACCGTGTACATCCCCCTCCTCACAGATTATCAATTCGTCCCCACTGGAATCCACCATCTCAGCTCCCTGTGTACTTTGTGGAGGCAATTGCTGCTGGTCAATGTCTCCGCGGAGGAATTGATTATAATTCATTTTAATGAACATCATCTTCTCCACATTTTCTGGATGTAACCTCGTACGCCGATTGCTGACAAGGTGAGCGGCGGCACTAAACACTCTTTCGGAGTACACACTTGTGGGAGGGCAACTTAGGTAGAATAAAGCCAGTTTGTGCAAGGGCCTCCAAATTGCCTCTTTTTCCTGCCAGTATAAGTTAGGACTGTGTGACGTGCCTACTTGGATGCGGTCACTCATATAATCCTCCACCATTCTTTCAATGGGGAGAGAATCATATGCAGTGACAGTAGACGACATGTCCGTAATCGTTGTCAGGTCCTTCAGTCCGGACCAGATGTCAGCATCAGCAGTCGCTCCAGACTGCCCTGCATCACCGCCAGCGGGTGGGCTCGGAATTCTGAGCCTTTTCCTCGCACCCCCAGTTGCGGGAGAATGTGAAGGAGGAGATGTTGACAGGTCGCGTTCCGCTTGACTTGACAATTTTGTCACCAGCAGGTCTTTCAACCCCAGCAGACTTGTGTCTGCCGGAAAGAGAGATCCAAGGTAGGCTTTAAATCTAGGATCGAGCACGGTGGCCAAAATGTAGTGCTCTGATTTCAACAGATTGACCACCCGTGAATCCTTGTTAAGCGAATTAAGGGCTCCATCCACAAGTCCCACATGCCTAGCGGAATCGCTCCGTGTTAGCTCCTCCTTCAATGTCTCCAGCTTCTTCTGCAAAAGCCTGATGAGGGGAATGACCTGACTCAGGCTGGCAGTGTCTGAACTGACTTCACGTGTGGCAAGTTCAAAGGGCATCAGAACCTTGCACAACGTTGAAATCATTCTCCACTGCGCTTGAGACAGGTGCATTCCACCTACTATATCGTGCTCAATTGTATAGGCTTGAATGGCCTTTTGCTGCTCCTCCAACCTCTGAAGCATATAGAGGGTTGAATTCCACCTCGTTACCACTTCTTGCTTCAGATGATGGCAGGGCAGGTTCAGTAGTTTTTGGTGGTGCTCCAGTCTTCTGTACGTGGTGCCTGTACGCCGAAAGTGTCCCGCAATTCTTCTGGCCACCGACAGCATCTCTTGCACGCCCCTGTCGTTTTTTAAAAAATTCTGCACCACCAAATTCAAGGTATGTGCAAAACATGGGACGTGCTGGAATTTGCCCATATTTAATGCACACACAATATTGCTGGCGTTGTCCGATGCCACAAATCCACAGGAGAGTCCAATTGGGGTAAGCCATTCCGCGATGATCTTCCTCAGTTGCCGTAAGAGGTTTTCAGCTGTGTGCGTATTCTGGAAAGCGGTGATACAAAGCGTAGCCTGCCTAGGAAAGAGTTGGCGTTTGCGAGATGCTGCTACTGGTGCCGCCGCTGCTGTTCTTGCGGCGGGAGTCCATACATCTACCCAGTGGGCTGTCACAGTCATATAGTCCTGACCCTGCCCTGCTCCACTTGTCCACATGTCCGTGGTTAAGTGGACATTGGGTACAACTGCATTTTTTAGGACACTGGTGAGTCTTTTTCTGACGTCCGTGTACATTCTCGGTATCGCCTGCCTAGAGAAGTGGAACCTAGATGGTATTTGGTAACGGGGGCACACTGCCTCAATAAATTGTCTAGTTCCCTGTGAACTAACGGCGGATACCGGACGCACGTCTAACACCAACATAGTTGTCAAGGCCTCAGTTATCCGCTTTGCAGCAGGATGACTGCTGTGATATTTCATCTTCCTCGCAAAGGACTGTTGAACAGTCAATTGCTTACTGGAAGTAGTACAAGTGGGCTTACGACTTCCCCTCTGGGATGACCATCGACTCCCAGCAGCAACAACAGCAGCGCCAGCAGCAGTAGGCGTTACACGCAAGGATGCATCGGAGGAATCCCAGGCAGGAGAGGACTCGTCAGAATTGCCAGTGACATTGCCTGCAGGACTATTGGCATTCCTGGGGAAGGAGGAAATTGACACTGAGGGAGTTGGTGGGGTGGTTTGCGTGAGCTTGGTTACAAGAGGAAGGGATTTACTGGTCAGTGGACTGCTTCCGCTGTCACCCAAAGTTTTTGAACTTGTCACTGACTTATTATGAATGCGCTGCAGGTGACGTATAAGGGAGGATGTTCCGAGGTGGTTAACGTCCTTACCCCTACTTATTACAGCTTGACAAAGGGAACACACGGCTTGACACCTGTTGTCCGCATTTCTGGTGAAATACTTCCACACCGAAGAGCTGATTTTTTTGGTATTTTCACCAGGCATGTCAACGGCCATATTCCTACCACGGACAACAGGTGTCTCCCCGGGTGCCTGACTTAAACAAACCACCTCACCATCAGAATCCTCCTGGTCAATTTCCTCCCCAGCGCCAGCAACACCCATATCCTCCTCATCCTGGTGTACTTCAACACTGACATCTTCAATCTGACTATCAGGAACTGGACTGCGGGTGCTCCTTCCATCACTTGCAGGGGGCGTGCAAATGGTGGAAGGCGCATGCTCTTCACGTCCAGTGTTGGGAAGGTCAGGCATCGCAACCGACACAATTGGAGTCGGACTCTCCTTGTGGATTTGGGATTTCGAAGAACGCACAGTTCTTTGCGGTGCTACTGCTTTTGCCAGCTTTAGTCTTTTCATTTTTCTAGCGAGAGGCTGAGTGCTTCCATCCTCATGTGAAGCTGAACCACTAGCCATGAACATAGGCCAGGGCCTCAGCCGTTCCTTGCCACTCCGTGTGGTAAATGGCATATTGGCAAGTTTACGCTTCTCCTCCGACAATTTTATTTTAGGTTTTGGAGTCCTTTTTTTACTGATATTTGGTGTTTTGGATTTGACATGCTCTGTACTATGACATTGGGCATCGGCCTTGGCAGACGACGTTGCTGGCATTTCATCGTCTCGGCCATGACTAGTGGCAGCAGCTTCAGCACGAGGTGGAAGTGGATCTTGATCTTTCCCTAATTTTGGAACCTCAACATTTTTGTTCTCCATATTTTAATAGGCACAACTAAAAGGCACCTCAGGTAAACAATGGAGATGGATGGATTGGATACTAGTATACAATTATGGACGGGCTGCCGAGTGCCGACACAGAGGTAGCCACAGCCGTGAACTACCGCACTGTACTGTGTCTGCTGCTAATATATAGACTGGTTGATAAAGAGATAGTATACTCGTAACTAGTATGTATGTATAAAGAAAGAAAAAAAAACCACGGTTAGGTGGTATATACAATTATGGACGGGCTGCCGAGTGCCGACACAGAGGTAGCCACAGCCGTGAACTACCGCACTGTACTGTGTCTGCTGCTAATATATAGACTGGTTGATAAAGAGATAGTATACTCGTAACTAGTATGTATGTATAAAGAAAGAAAAAAAAACCACGGTTAGGTGGTATATACAATTATGGACGGACTGCCGAGTGCCGACACAGAGGTAGCCACAGCCGTGAACTACCGCACTGTACTGTGTCTGCTGCTAATATATAGACTGGTTGATAAAGAGATAGTATACTCGTAACTAGTATGTATGTATAAAGAAAGAAAAAAAAACCACGGTTAGGTGGTATATACAATTATGGACGGGCTGCCGAGTGCCGACACAGAGGTAGCCACAGCCGTGAACTACCGCACTGTACTGTGTCTGCTGCTAATATATAGACTGGTTGATAAAGAGATAGTATACTCGTAACTAGTATGTATGTATAAAGAAAGAAAAAAAAACCACGGTTAGGTGGTATATACAATTATGGACGGGCTGCCGAGTGCCGACACAGAGGTAGCCACAGCCGTGAACTACCGCACTGTACTGTGTCTGCTGCTAATATATAGACTGGTTGATAAAGAGATAGTATACTCGTAACTAGTATGTATGTATAAAGAAAGAAAAAAAACCACGGTTAGGTGGTATATACAATTATGGACGGGCTGCCGAGTGCCGACACAGAGGTAGCCACAGCCGTGAACTACCGCACTGTACTGTGTCTGCTGCTAATATAGACTGGTTGATAAAGAGATAGTATACTCGTAACTAGTATGTATGTATAAAGAAAGAAAAAAAAACCACGGTTAGGTGGTATATACAATTATGGACGGGCTGCCGAGTGCCGACACAGAGGTAGCCACAGCCGTGAACTACCGCACTGTACTGTGTCTGCTGCTAATATATAGACTGGTTGATAAAGAGATAGTATACTCGTAACTAGTATGTATGTATAAAGAAAGAAAAAAAAAACACGGTTAGGTGGTATATACAATTATGGACGGGCTGCCGAGTGCCGACACAGAGGTAGCCACAGCCGTGAACTACCGCACTGTACTGTGTCTGCTGCTAATATATAGACTGGTTGATAAAGAGATAGTATACTCGTAACTAGTATGTATGTATAAAGAAAGAAAAAAAAACCACGGTTAGGTGGTATATACAATTATGGACGGGCTGCCGAGTGCCGACACAGAGGTAGCCACAGCCGTGAACTACCGCACTGTACTGTGTCTGCTGCTAATATAGACTGGTTGATAAAGAGATAGTATACTCGTAACTAGTATGTATGTATAAAGAAAGAAAAAAAAACCACGGTTAGGTGGTATATACAATTATGGACGGGCTGCCGAGTGCCGACACAGAGGTAGCCACAGCCGTGAACTACCGCACTGTACTGTGTCTGCTGCTAATATAGACTGGTTGATAAAGAGATAGTATACTCGTAACTAGTATGACTATAAAGAAAGAAAAAAAAACCACGGTTAGGTGGTATATACAATTATGGACGGGCTGCCGAGTGCCGACACAGAGGTAGCCACAGCCGTGAACTACCGCACTGTACTGTGTCTGCTGCTAATATAGACTGGTTGATAAAGAGATAGTATACTACTAATATTATATATACTGGTGGTCAGGTCACTGGTCACTAGTCACACTGGCAGTGGCACTCCTGCAGCAAAAGTGTGCACTGTTTAATTTTAATATAATATTATGTACTCCTGGCTCCTGCTATAACCTATAACTGGCACTGCAGTGCTCCCCAGTCTCCCCCACAATTATAAGCTGTGTGAGCTGAGCACAGTCAGATATATATATACATTGATGCAGCACACTGGGCTGAGCAGTGCACACAGATATGGTATGTGACTGAGTCACTGTGTGTATCGTTTTTTTCAGGCAGAGAACGGATATATTAAATAAAACAAACAACTGCACTGTCTGGTGGTCACTGTGGTCGTCAGTCACTAAACTCTGCACTCTCTTCTACAGTATCACAGCCTCAGGTCAATCTCTCTCTCTCTCTCTCAACCCTAATCTAAATGGAGAGGACGCCAGCCACGTCCTCTCCCTATCAATCTCAATGCACGTGTGAAAATGGCGGCGACGCGCGGCTCCTTATATAGAATCCGAGTCTCGCGAGAATCCGACAGCGTCATGATGACGTTCGGGCGCGCTCGGGTTAACCGAGCAAGGCGGGAGGATCCGAGTCTGCTCGGACCCGTGAAAAAAACATGAAGTTCGTGCGGGTTCGGATTCAGAGAAACCGAACCCGCTCATCTCTAATACATAGATGATATTATCATGCAGCACACTGAGGCTGAGCACAGATATGGTATGTGACTGTGTATCGTTTTTTTTCAGGCAGAGAACGGATTTTAAATAATAAATAAAACTGGTGGTCACTAGTATAACTATCAGCAAAACTCTGCACTCTCTGAGTACTCCTAATGCTCCCCAAAATTACTAAAATTAAATTACTAGTAAATCAAGTGTCTCACTCTCTATCTAAACGGAGAGGACGCCAGCCACGTCCTCTCCCTATCAATCTCAATGCACGTGTGAAAATGGCGGCGACGCGCGGCTCCTTTTATAGAATCCGAGTCTCGCGATAGAATCCGAGCCTCGCGAGAATCCGACAGCGTCATGATGACGTTCGGGCGCGCTCGGGTTAACCGAGCAAGGCGGGAAGATCCGAGTCGCTCGGACCCGTGAAAAAAAACATGAAGTTCGGGCGGGTTCGGATTCAGAGAAACCGAACCCGCTCATCTCTAGTAATGACACTGCTATGTGGGAGTGGGGGACCTATGGGGAGTGGGGGAAGGGGGGCAATGACACTGCTATGTGGGAGTGGGGGACCTATAGGGAGTGGGGGAAGGGGGGTAATTACACTGCTATGGGGGGAGACCTATATGGAGTGGGGGAAGAGGGGTAATGACACTGCTATGTGGGAGTGGGGGACCTATGGGGAGTGGGGGAAGGGGGGCAATGACACTGCTATGTGGGAGTGGGGGACCTATAGGGAGTGGGGGAAGGGGGGTAATTACACTGCTATGGGGGGAGACCTATATGGAGTGGGGGAAGAGGGGTAATGACACTGCTATGTGGGAGTGGGAGACCTATAGGGAGTGGGGGAAGGGGGGTAATTACACTGCTTTGGGGGAGACCTATGAGGAGTGGGGGAAGAGGGGTAATGACACTGCTATGTGGGAGACCAATGGGGAGGTGGGGGACGGGGTAATGACACTGCTATAAGGGGGAGAACTATGGAAAGTGGGGGCACAGGGGAATATGACACTGTTATTGGGGGGAGACATGGGGCTGTAGGAGCAGCTGATAACACTGCTATTAGAGGGTAGGGCATGAGGCAGAGACACATGGGGAGGGGGGCTCGGGGGGCTAATTGCTCTGTTATGGGGGAGGGTGCATAGGCATACACACGGTGGGTGGCATGTGTGCACACACCCTGATGTTGGGCACCCCCCCCGCCCAAGCCTAGTCAGCCACTGCACAAATATTTAATATGGGATCATCCCTGGCCAGCACCTTGCTGACTAATTACACATAATACACATTATGCAGTCACAATGTGCGGGTACCAGCTCTTCCTTGCTCCCATTGTGGCACTGTCTGCCATGATTCCTAACCTGCCAATGGAGCGGACACCGCATACCAGAAGGTTCTCTGTGAGCTGTACTGGCTGATAGGGGGAGATCTGTCTCAGGGGCTTGGGGGAATCTTCTATATAGGGAGGAGGGGGCTATTCTGTGCTACGGGCGATAATGTGTCTGAGAGGAAGGGGGGACCCTGTACTAGGAGGAAATAATCTGTCTGAGGGAGCAAGGTGCAGGTGTGAGAGATGGAAGGTGGGAGTGAGGTGCAGGGGAGGTGGAAGCTGGGACAAAGGTACAGGTGTGAGACATGGAAGATGGGAGCGAGGTGTAGGGGAGATAGAAGGGGGGACCAAGGTACAAGTGTGGGAGATGGAAGGTGGGAGCGAGGTACAGGGGAGACGGAAGGTGGGAGTGAAGAAGAGGTGTGAGAGATGGAAGGTGAGAGCGAGGTGCAGAGCAGATGGAAGGTGGGAGCGAGGTGCAGGGGAGACGGAAGGTGGGAGTGAACTGCAGGGGAGACGGAAGGTGGGAGTGAAGAAGAGGTGTGATAGGTGGAAGGTGGGAGTGAGGTACAGGTGTGGTGTGAGAGATGGAAGGAGGGAGTTAGGTACATGGGTGATAGAGGGAGTGAGAGGTGCGGGGGGGGGGGGGGGGGTAAGACTGAGAGATGGAATGAGGGACTGAAAACTCCAAAGCTAAAGAGGAACAAAGGGCATGAGAGGTGCAAGGGGGTAAGTAAGGGAAGGAGGAAGTTCAGGCAGGGGTGACATACAGTATGAGACATTAAGGCGTTTGGCATCCTGGCGGTCGGAAAGCTGATGCCAGCATCCCAAAACTGCTCGAAATGCTGATGCTGGCATCCTAACACAGATTGCGATGCAGCATGCCAAAATCGGGATCGAGTTGGTGCTAAAGTCTCCACTGGCAAGCTGAGTCGGAGGGTTAGGGTTAGGCTGCGAGGGTGGGTGGGTTAGGGTTAGGCAGCAGGGAGGGAGATTAGGAAGGATGGGTTAGGGTTAGGCACCACCGAAGAGGCTTGGGGGGTGGGGGTTAGGGTCAAGCTGTGGAAAAGGTGGGTTAGGGTTAGTGGGGAGGGTTGGTGTAACGTGAATTCGAGACACTACTGAGTGGTGTAATGTGAATAAGGGACACTACTGTGTGGCATAATTTGAATATGAAGTACTATTGTGTACACGCCCTTCCCCCATAAGACCATGCCCCATTTCCAATACTCACACCTTATTTCAAATGTGTGTAGGGGGTGGGGGCGCCAGTCCCTTACTTTGCCAGGGGCACTCGGACCCCTAGTTACACCCCTGCCTGTATATAACATGTCTCGCCCATGGGCGGACACTGGTCTGGTCACAGCATCACTGACTGGTCACCTGGGTGCTGTGCGGCAGCGGGAGAGACAGTTCTCTATCTCACATCCTGTTATTCTGCAACGACTGCTAGACACGTCCAAACACATCTATATGGCCCTAAGGCAAATACATTCAGACAGACTCTTGGCCTCCATTCATTGAGCTTACATGGAAAAGAACAATGGGGGTCATTCCGAGTTGTTCGCTCGCTAGCTGCTTTTAGCAGTTTTGCACACGCTAAGCCGCCGCCTACTGGGAGTGAATCTTAGCTTATCAAAATTGCGAACGAAAGATTAGCAGAATTGCGAATAGACACTTCTTAGCAGTTTCAGAGTAGCTTCAGACTTACTCGGCATCTGCGATCAGTTCAGTGCTTGTCCTTCCAGGTTTGACGTCACAAACACACCCAGCGTTCACCCAGACACTCCTCCGTTTCTCCAGTCACTCCCGCGTTTTTCCCAGAAACGGTAGCGTTTTTTCACACACACCCATAAAACGTCCAGTTTCCGCCCAGAAACACCCACTTCCTGTCAATCACATTACGATCACCAGAACGAAGAAAAAACCTCGTAATGCCGTGAGTAAAATACGTAACTGCATAGCAAATTTACTTGGCGCAGTCGCACTGCGGACATTGCGCATGCGCATTAGCGACTAATCGCTCCGTTGCGAGAAAAAAATAACGAGCGAACAACTCGGAATGACCCCCAATATATATACAGTACTGTGCAAAAGTTTTAGGCATTTGTGGAAAAAATGCTGCAAAGTAAGAAATTCTTTCAAAAATAGAAGTGTTAATAGTTTATTTTTATCAATTAACAAAATGCAAAATGACTGAGAAGAAGAAAAATCTAAATCAAATCAATATTTGGTGTGACCGCCCTTTGCCTTCAATTCAGCATTAATTCTTCTAGGTACACTTGCACACAGTTTGTGAAGGAACTCCGCTTGGAGGTTTTACCAAATATCTTGTAGTAGTAACCACAGATGTGGATGTAGCTTGCTCAGATCCTTCTGTCTCTTCATGTAATCCCAGACAGACTCGATGATGAAGAGATCAGGGCTCTGTGGGGGCCATATCATCACTTCCAGAACTCCTTTCATAAATGCCACTCCCATAGCACGCCCCTGACACTCCCATATCATGCCCCTGACACTCCCATAGCACGCCCCTAACACTCCCATAGCACACCCCTGACACTCCCATAACACGCCCCTGCCACTCCCATAACACGCCCCTGACACTCATATAGCACACCCCTGACACTCCCATAGCACACCCCTGACACTCCCATAGCACACCCCTGACACTCCCATAACACACCCCTGACACGCCCATAACACACCCCTGACACTCCCATAACACGCCCCTGACACTCCCATAACACGCCCCTGACACTCCCATAACACTTCCCTGACACTCCCATAACATGCCCATGACACTTCCATAACACGCCCGACACTCTCATAAAACACCCTTGACACTCCCATAACACACCCATAACACACCCCTGACACTCCCATAACACGCCCCTGACACTCCCATAACACACCCATGACACTCCCATAACACGCCCATGACACTTCTATAACTCGCCCCTGACACTCCCATAACACGCCCTTGACACTCCCATAACACACACCTGATTCCTTCATAGCACGCCCATGACACTCCCATAGCACACCCGACACTCCCATAGCACACCCCTGACACTCATATAGCACACCCCTGACACTCCCATAGCACACCCCTGACACTCCCATAGCACACCCCTGACACTCCCATAGCACACCCCTGACACTCCCATAACACACCCCTGACACTCCCATAACACGCCCCTGACACTCCCATAACACGCCCCTGACACTCCCATAACACTTCCCTGACACTCCCATAACATGCCCATGACACTCCTATAACACGCCCATGACACTTCCATAACACGCCCGACACTCCCATAAAACACCCTTGACACTCCCATAACACACCCATAACACACCCCTGACACTCCCATAACACGCCCTGACACTCCCATAACACACCCATGACACTCCCATAACACGCCCATGACACTTCTATAACTCGCCCCTGACACTCCCATAACACGCCCTTGACACTCCCATAACACACACCTGATTCTCCCATAGCACGCCCATGACACTCCCATAGCACACCCGACACTCCCATAGCACACCCCTGACACTCACATAGCACACCCCTGACACATAGCACACCCCTGACACTCCCATAGCACACCCCTGACACTCACATAGCACACCCCTGACACATAGCACACCCCTGACACTCCCATAGCACGCCCTTGACACTCCCATAACACGCCCATGACACTCCCATAGCACGCCCTGACACTCCCATAACATGCCCCTGACACTCCCATAATATGCCTATTACACTCCCATAGCACGCCTCTGACACTCCCATAACATGCCCCTGACACTCCAAAAGTATGCCCCTGACATTCCCATAACACGCCCCTGACACTCCCATAATATGCCCATGACACTCCCATAGCACACCCCTGACACTCCCATAACATGCCATTGACACTCCCATAACACGCAACTAATACTGCCATAGCAAGCCCCTGACACTCCCATAACCCGCACCCTACACTCCCATAGCACGCCCCTGACACTCCCATAACCGGCCCCCTACACTCCCATAGCACGCCCCTGACACTCCCATAACCGGCCCCCTACACTCCCATAGCACACCCCTGACACTACCATAACATGCCCTCTACACTCCCATAGCACACCCGACACTCCCATAACACACCCCTGACACTCCCGTAGCACACCCGACACTCCCATAACACACCCCTGACACTCCCGTAGCACGCCCCTGACACTCCCATAACACACCCCTGACACTCCCGTAGCACGCCCCTGACACTCCCATAACCGGCCCCCTACACTCCCATAGCACACCCGACACTCCCATAACACACCCCTGACACTCCTATAACATGCCCCTGACACTCCTATAACACACCCCTGACACTCCTATAACATGCCCCTGACACTCCCATAGCATGCCCCTGACACTCCTATAACATGCCCCTGACACTCCCATAACACACCCCTGACACTCCCATAGCATGCCCCTGACACTCCCATAACATGCCCCCTACACTCCCATAACACATGCATTTCAAAGCAGTGCTCTCAGTCCACCTGCCAGGGCTATCTTAACAGCAGTGTAGGCCCCTGGGCAAAGCAATGCACTGGGGCCCCTACCCAACCTCCAGCGGTAGGGGTGGGGGGTGCCATCAGCTTTGATGTCCTGCGGGTGGTAGGGGGTGTTCTATCTTCCGCTCAGCATGTAGGACCTGGAGCAGTAATTTCTGCTAATTTCTCTGACGTCCTAGTGGATGCTGGGGACTCCGTAAGGACCATGGGGAATAGCGGGCTCCGCAGGAGACTGGGCACTCTAAAGAAATATTCAGTACTATCTGGTGTGCACTGGCTCCTCCCTCTATGCCCCTCCTCCAGACCTCAGTTAGAATCTGTGCCCGGACAGAGCTGGGTGCTTTTAGTGAGCTCTCCTGAGCCTGCTAGTAAGAAAGTATTTTAGTTAGGTTTTTTATTTTCAGAGAGCTTCTGCTGGCAACAGACTCTCTGCTACGTGGGACTGAGGGAGAGAAGCAAACCTACTAACTGCGGCTAGGTTGCGCTTCTTAGGCTACTGGACACCATTAGCTCCAGAGGGATCCAACACAGGACCTGACCTTGTCGTCCGTTCCCGGAGCCGCACCGCCGTCCCCCTCGCAGAGCCAGAAGACAGAAGCTGGCAGAAGCGGAGAAGACATCGAAATCGGCGGCAGAAGACTCCTGTCTTCACATGAGGTAGCGCACAGCACTGCAGCTGTGCGCCATTGCGCCCACACTAACCCACACACTCCGGTCACTGTAGGGTGCAGGGCGCAGGGGGGGGGGGGCGCCCTTGGCAGCAATTGTTTCCTCCTGGCGAATGCTGCATATAGACAGTGGCACACTGTTATATGTATGAGCCCCCGCCATTTATTTTACAAGAAATCGCGGGACAGAAGCCCGCCGCTGAGGGGGCGGGGTCTTCTTCCTCAGCACTCGCCAGCGCCATTTTCCTTCCACAGCTCCGCTGAGAGGAAGCTCCCCAGGTTCTCCCCTGCAGAATCACGGTAGAAGGGTGAAAAAGAGAGGGGGGCACATAAATTTAGGCGCATAAATCATAATACAGCAGCTACTGGGTAAACACTAAGTTACTGTGTGATTCCTGGGTTATATAGCGCTGGTGTGTGTGCTGGCATACTCTCTCTCTGTCTCTCCAAAAGGCCTTGTGGGGGTCCTGTCCTCATTTAGAGCTTCCCCTGTGTGCGTGGTGTGTCGGTACGCGTGTGTCGACATGTTTGACGAAGAGGGCTATGTGGAGGCAGAGCAAGTGCAGTTGACTGACGTGTCGCCGCCGACGGTGCCGACACCTGATTGGATGGATATGTGGAAGGTGTTAAATGATAATGTAAACTCCTTACATAAAAGGTTGGATAAAGCTGATACCTCGGACCAGTCAGGGTCTCAACCCATGCCTGATCCTACAGCGCAGAGGCCCTCAGGGTCTCAAAAGCGCCCACTATCCAAAATGGTTGACACAGATGTCGACACGGATTCTGACTCAGTGTCGACGACGATGATGCAAAATTGCAACCAAAAATGACAAAAGCTATACGTTACGTGATTATAGCGATGAAGGATATTTTACACATATCAGAGGTAAACCCTGTCCCTGACAAGAGGGTTTATATGTATGGGGAGAAAAAGCAAGAGGTGACTTTTCCCCCTTCACATGAGTTGAATGAATTATGTGAAAGAGCGTGGGATTCCCCCGATAAGAAAGTCCTGATTTCCAAAAGGTTACTTATGGCGTACCCTTTCCCGCCAGAGGACAGGGTGCGCTGGGAATCCTCCCCTAGGGTAGATAAAGCTCTGACACGCTTATCTAAGAAGGTGGCCCTGCCATCGCAGGATACAGCCACCCTAAAGGATCCTGCAGATAGAAAGCAGGAAAGTATCCTGAAATCTGTTTATACACATTCAGGGACTCTACTGAGGCCGGCAATTGCGTCGGCGTGGATGTGTAGTGCTGTAGCAGCGTGGACAGATAATCTGTCTGAGGAAATGGATACCTTGGACAGGGATACCACTATGCTGACCCTGGGGCATATAAAAGACACCGTCCTATGTATGATGGATGCCCAGAGGGACATTTGCCTACTGGGCTCTAGAATTAATGCAATGTCAATTTCTGCCAGGAGGGTCCTGTGGACTCGGCAGTGGACAGGTGATGCCGACTCCAAAAAACACATGGAGGTGTTACCTTACAAGGGTGAGGAATTGTTTGGGGACGGTCTCTCGGACCTGGTTTCCACAGCTACTGCTGGGAAGTCAAACTTTTTGCCATATATTCCCTCACAACCGAAGAAAGCACCGTATTACCAAATGCAGTCCTTTCGCGCACAAAGAAGCAAGAAGGTCAGAGGTGCTTCCTTTCTTGCTAGAGGCAGGGGCAGAGGAAAAAAGCTGCACCTTACAGCTAGTTCCCAGGAGCAGAAGTCCTCCCCGGCTTCCACTAAATCCACCGCATGACGCTGGGGCTCCACGGGTGGAGCCAGGAGCGGTGGGGGCGCGTCTCCGATATTTCAGCCACCAGTGGGTTCGCTCACAGGTGGATCCCTGGGCTATACAGATTGTGTCTCAGGGATACAAGCTGGAATTCGAGGTGATGCCCCCTCAACGTTACCTAAAATCGGCCCTGCCAGCTTCCCCCATAGAAAGGGAAGTAGTGATAGCGGCAATTCACAAGCTATTTCTCCAGCAGGTGGTGGTAAAGGTTCCCATTCCTCAGCAGGGGAAGGGATACTATTCCACTATGTTTGTGGTACCGAAACCGGACGGTTCCGTCAGACCTATATTAATTTTAAAGTCCCTGAACATTTATCTGAAAAGATTCAAGTTCAAAATGGAATCGCTCAGAGCGGTCATTGCAAGCCTGGAAGAGGGGGATTTTATGGTGTCTCTGGACATCAAGGATGCTTACTTGCATGTCCCCATTTATCCGCCTCATCAGGAGTACCTCAGATTTGTGGTACAGGACTGTCATTACCAATTCCAGACGTTGCCGTTTGGTCTGTCCACGGCACCGAGAATATTTACCAAGGTAATGGCAGAAATGATGGTGATCCTCAGAAAGCAAGGAGTCACAGTTATCCCATACTTGGACGATCTCCTCATAAAGGCGAGGTCGAGGGAGCAGTTGCAGATCAGCGTAGCGCACTCACAGGAAGTGTTGCAACAACATGGCTGGATTCTGAATATCCCAAAGTCGCTGCTGATTCCTACGACGCGTCTGCCCTTGCTGGGCATGATTCTGGACACAGACCAGAAGAAGGTGTTTCTCCCGACGGAGAAGGCTCAAGAGCTTGTGACTCTAGTCAGAGACCTCTTAAAACCGAAACAGGTGACGGTGCATCACTGCACGCGAGTCCTGGGAAAGATGGTGGCATCGTACGAAGCCATTCCCTTCGGCAGGTTTTTAATGCGAGGATCTTTCAATGGGATCTGTTGGACAAATGGTCCGGATCGCATCTTCAGATGCATCGGCTGATCACCCTGTCCCCCAGGGCCAGGGTGTCTCTTCTGTGGTGGCTACAGAGTGCTCACCTTCTCGAGGGCCGCAGATTCGGCATACAGGACTGGGTCCTGGTGACCACGGATGCGAGCCTCCGAGGGTGGGGGGCAGTCACTCAGGGAAGAAACTTCCAAGGGTTGTGGTCAAGTCAGGAAACTTGTCTGCACATAAATATCCTGGAACTAAGGGCCATATTCAACGCCCTGAGTCAAGCGGAGCCCCTGCTTCGCAACCAACCGGTGCTGATTCAGTCAGACAACATTACCGCGGTGGCTCATGTAAACCGCCAGGGCGGCACAAGAAGCAGAGTCGCGATGGCGGAGGCCACCAGGATTCTTCGGTGGGCGGAGAATCACGTACAAGCACTGTCAGCAGTGTTCATTCCGGGGGTGGACAACTGGGAAGCAGACTTCCTCAGCAGGCACGACCTTCACCCGGGAGAGTGGGGACTTCATCACGAAGTCTTCATTCAGATTACAAATCGATGGGAACTGCCACAGGTAGACATGATGGCGTCCCGTCTCAACAAAAAGTTGCAACGGTATTGTGCCAGGTCAAGAGACCCTCAGTCGATAGCTGTGGACGCCCTGGTAACACCGTGGGTGTTCCAGTCGGTCTATGTGTTCCCTCCTCTTCCTCTCATACCCAAGGTACTGAGAATCATAAGAAGAAGAGGAGTGAGAACAATACTCATTGTTCCGGATTTGCCAAGAAGACCTTGGTACCCGGAATTGCAAGAAATGCTCACAGAGGACCCATGGCCTCTGCCTCTCAGACAGGACCTGTTGCAACAGGGGCCCTGCCTGTTCCAAGACTTACCGCGACTGCGTTTGACGGCCTGGCGGTTGAACGCCGGATCCTAGCGGAAAAAGGCATTCCGGAGGAAGTTGTTCCTACGCTGATAAAGACTAGGAAGGACGTGACAGCAAAGCATTGTCACCGCATATGGCGAAAATATGTTGCTTGGTGTGAGGCCAGGAAGGCCCCTACAGAGGAATTCCAACTGGGCAGATTTCTGCACTTTCTACAGTCTGGAGTGACTATGGGCTTGAAGTTGGGATCCATAAAGGTCCAGATTTCGTCCCTGTCCATTTTCTTTCAAAAGGAACTGGCGTCTCTTCCTGAAGTTCAGACGTTTGTTAAAGGAGTGCTACATATTCAGCCCCCTTTTGTGCCACCAGTGGCACCTTGGGATCTCAACGTGGTGTTGGGTTTCCTAAAATCCCACTGGTTTGAACCACTTAAGACCGTGGAGCTAAAGTATCTCACGTGGAAGGTGGTCATACTGTTGGCATTGGCTTCGGCTAGGTGTGTGTCAGAATTGGCAGCCTTGTCATGTAAAAGCCCCTATCTGGTTTTTCATATGGACAGGGCAGAATTGCGGACTCGTCCCCAATTTCTGCCAAAGGTGGTCATCTTTTCATTTGAACCAACCTATTGTAGTGCCTGCGGCTACTCGTGACTTGGAGGATTCCAGGTTACTAGATGTAGTCAGGGCTTTGAAGATTTATGTAGCCCGACCCGAACGGCTGGAGTCAGGAAAACTGACTCGCTGTTTATCCTATATGCCCCCAACAAGCTGGGTGCTCCTGCTTCAAAGCAAACTATTGCTCGCTGGATCTGTAACACGATTCAGCAGGCTCATTCTGCGGATTGCCGAATCCAAAATCAGTGAAAGCCCATTCCACAAGGAAGGTGGGCTCTTCTTGGGCGGCTGCCCGAAGGGTCTCGGCATTACAGCTTTGCCGAGCTGCTACTTGGTCGGGTTCTAACACATTTGCAAAATTCTACAAGTTTGATACCCTGGCTGAGGAGGACCTTGAGTTTGCCCATTCGGTGCTGCAGAGTCATCCGCACTCTCCCGCCCGTTTGGGAGCTTTGGTATAATCCCCATGGTCCTTACGGAGTCCCCAGCATCCACTAGGACGTCAGAGAAAATAAGATTTTACTTACCGGTAAATCTATTTCTCGTAGTCCGTAGTGGATGCTGGGCGCCTGTCCCAAGTGCGGACTTTCTGCAATACGTGTACATAGGCCCTCATTCCGAGTTGATCGCTCGCAAGGCGAATTTAGCAGAGTTGCTCACGCTAAGCCTACGCCTACTGGGAGTGTATCTTAGCTTCTTAAAATTGCGACCGATGTATTCGCAATATTGCGATTACAAACTACTTAGCAGTTTCAGAGTAGCTTCAGACTTACTCGGCATCTGCGTTCAGTTCAGTGCTTGTCGTTCCTGGTTTGACGTCATAAACACACCCAGTGTTCGCCCAGACACTCCCCCGTTTCTCCGGCCACTCCTGCGTTTTTTCCGGAAACGGTAGCGTTTTTATCCACACGCCCCGAAAACGCTGTGTTTCCGCCCAGTAACACCCATTTCCTGTCAATCACACTACGTTCGCCAGAGCGAAGAAAAAGCCGTGAGTAAAAATACTATCTTCATTGTAAAATTACTTGGCGCAGTCGCAGTGCGAATATTGCGCATGCGTACTAAGCGGAATTTCACTGCGATGCGAAGAAAATTACCGAGCGATCAACTCGGAATGAGGGCCATTGTTATTGCTTACTAATGGGTTATGTTATGTTGGCATCCATGGTTGATGCCCTGTTGTTGTTGTTCATACTGTTGACTGGGTATATTATCACGAGTTATACGGTGTGATTGGTGTGGCTGGTATGAGTCTTACCCGAGATTCCAAAATCCTTTCCTTATAATGTCTGCTCTTCCGGGCACAGTTTCCTTAACTGAGATCTGGAGGAGGGGCATAGAGGGAGGAGCCAGTGCACACCAGATAGTACTGAATCTTTCTTTAGAGTGCCCAGTCTCCTGCGGAGCCCGCTATTCCCCATGGTCCTTACGGAGTCCCCAGCATCCACTACGGACTACGAGAAATGGATTTACCGGTAAGTAAAATCTTATTTTCTCCTTTACTGCACAGATGGTGGGAGATGGGGCGGGAGGGAGAACACTAAACTGTAGAAGGGGACATTGGGCTGAATGAAGGGGCCCGGTACATGACTTCCAGGGTGGTAGAGGGTGTTTAATATGCAGGGGAGGGGTGGATAGTGGCGTGGGCTTAATACTCATCATTTTCCAGTGGAAGGGCAGCTTCCCTGACTGCAGATATCTCCAGTTCCTGGGAATAGATTTCTTAGCTTTCACTGAGATAAGAAACTAAAGAGTCCCACCTGTCAGGAGGTACTGGGGACACCTTTCAGGAGGTACTGGGGACACCTTTCAGGAGGTACTGGGGACACCTGTCAGGAGGTACTGGGAACACCTTTCAGGAAATACTGGGGTCACCTTTCAGGAGATACTGAGGACACCTTTCAGGAGATACTGGGGACACCTTTCAGGAGATACTGGGGACACCTTTCAGGAGATACTGGGTACACCTTTCAGGAGATACTGGGTACACCTTTCAGGAGATACTGGGTACACCTTTCAGGAGGTACTGGGGACACCTTTCAGGAGGTACTGGGGACACCTTTCAGGAGGTACTGGGGACACCTGTCAGGAGATACTGGGAACACCTTTCAGGAGATACTGGGGACACCTTTCATGAGGTACTGGGGACACCATTCAGGAGGTATTGGGGACACCTGTCAGGAGGTACTGGGGACACCTTTAAGGAGGTACTGGGGACACCTTTCAGGAGATACTGGGGACACCTTTAAGGAGGTACTGGGGACACCTTTCAGGAGGTACTGGGGACACCTGTCAGAAGATACTGAGGACACCTTTCAGGAGATACTGGGGTCACCTTTCAGGAGATACTGGGGACACATTTCAGGAGGTACTGGGGACACCTTTCAGGAGGTACTGGGGACACCTGTCAGGAGGTACTGGGGACACCTGTCAGGAGGTACTGGGGACACCTTTCAGGAATTACTGGGGTCACCTTTCAGGAGATACTGGGGACACCTTTCAGGAGGTACTGGGGACACCTTTCAGGAGGTACTGGGTACACCTTCCAGGAGATACTGGGGACACCTTTCAGGAGGTACTGGGGACACCTTTCAGTAGGTACTGGGGACACCTTTCAGGAGGTACTGGGGACACCTGTCAGGAGATACTGGGAACACCTTTCAGGAGATACTGGGGACACCTTTCATGAGGTACTGGGGACACCATTCAGGAGGTACTGGGGACACCTGTCAGGAGGTACTGGGAACACCTTTCAGGAGATACTGGGGACACCTTTAAGGAGGTACTGGGGACACCTTTCATGAGATACTGGGGACATCTTTCAGGAGGTACTGGGGACACCTGTCAGGAGATACTGAGGACACCTTTCAGGAGATACTGGGGTCACCTTTCAGGAGATACTGGGGACACATTTCAGGAGATACTGGGGACACATTTCAGGAGGTACTGGGGACACCTTTCAGGAGGTACTGGGGACACCTGTCAGGAGGTACTGGGGACACCTTTCAGGAATTACTGGGGTCACCTTTCAGGAGATACTGGGGACACCTTTCAGGAGGTACTGGGGACACCTTTCAGGAGGTACTGGGGACACCTTCCAGGAGATACTGGGGACACCTTTCAGGAGGTACTGGGGACACCTTTCAGTAGGTACTGGGGACACCTTTCAGGAGGTACTGGGGACTTGGGGATCAGAGGTCAGGAACCAGAGCAATCCACCAACAAATATATAACACTGCATACCAGGCATGTGGAGCTGGAGCAGGGACCGGCTGCTGGAAGACTGATATCTCTGGTTCTGGGCATAGGAGAGACAAGCTGCCAGTGTCCACCGAAAGGGGAGAGTCCCATATTTTGGAGTATACACTCAGAAAAACTCAAAATCAGACAGAACTGGAGTTATCTGGCTGGGAAAAGCAATTAATAGGCTTGGATGGGGATCACTGCTTTGAAGTTGGATATCTCCAGTTCCCCAGGGCCCTTGGGCAACTGTCCATTGAGCCCATATGAAAAGATGGCCCTGAATTTAGCCTCCCACCCCACGGGACACTGGGGCCTGCCGGTGGGGCAGCGGGACAGTCCCAGAAAAACGGGACTGTCCCTTTGGAATCGGGACAGGTATAATCTACCCCTCTCATGCCATGTATAAAGCTGGTGGTAAGGTGTGCTGACTGTGATGGCAGCTGCTCTCACCAGCAGCTAAATGGGACGGAGCGGATGCCAGAACGCAGGCGAAGATCTGCATTTATTTACCAGGACGCAATGTGTCCATCGTGTGCGCTACCTGTGCGGAGAATTCTGGCCCAGTGTAATGATGTATTTCTGGGAATTTATCGGTCTGTACTACTACTTATCTGATTGTTATATTACACTGAGGCTCTACAGAACCCTTGTGACGCCATATAACTGAAAGATAAAAATAATTACAGTATGTGTGTGCAGACCCAGCTCATTGTTGAGAAGACGTCACAGACTGTAGCTGATTATTCCATAGATTTCCCTGGCACTACACTGAGAGAAGACTATGTTATTGTATAACGGAGAGTAAGAAGGACTTCCATGGACCGGCTTCTGTCACATGTCTGTGTGTACTCTGTCGGTGTAACGGGAAACCCCTGCCCATTATATACTGGGACCACCACTGCTCCACATCTCCACCCCACAGCTGCCTCATTCCACAACTAAGCACAAAAAGGGGGAAGGGACGGGGGAGTCTGTGCCCTGCAGGAAGAGGGGGAGGGCTGGCTGGGGTCTGGGTGTTTGGAAAGTCCTTTCCTTGTATTACTCCAGAGGGATCTCAGGTGTCTTCCAGTTATGAGGTTCCTGCTGCTTTTGGGGTGCGCTGCCGCTGTGTGCGTCCTGTTGGCGTCGGCATCTAACGGCGATGAGCCCGGATCAGACTCCAAGGATAAGGTGACCCAGGTGTGGTACCAGTTCTAGGTTATAAGGGAGCAGAAGGAACAGAAGAGAGGATGCATTTTCTCAGGAGAGAGAGAGAGAGAGAGGGATAGAAAGAGAGAGAGAGAGGGGGGGGGGGGAGAGAGAGGGGGGAGAGGGAGAGAGAGAGAGAGAGGGGGGAAGAGGGGGAGAGAGAGGGGAGAGAGAGAGGGGAAAGAGAGAGAGAGAGAGAGAGAGAGAGAGAGAGAGAGAGAGAGAGAGTGCTGTGTGAGTGTCATTGTGAGAGAGAAAAAGCGTGCATCAGAATGACTGAGTTAGAGTGTGACCATGTGAGGGAGACTGTCTGGGTTCTATAACACTGGAATCAGTGTATCTGGCGCTTACTGTATGTTATGTAAGGATCCTCGTAAGAACAGCGAATGTCCTGCAATATAGTGTTAAAGCAAATCCTGCTTAGATAAATTGAACTTGTTAGCAAAATGTATCACTGTGTATATGTCAGGGTGTGGATGGGACAGAGCAATGTTCTGCAGATCACTAGAGAGGTCAGTAATGTAATAATCTGCAGAATATATCACTATGGCCCTCATTCCGAGTTGATCGGTCGCATTGCGAATTTAGCAGAGTTACACACGCTAAGCCGCCGCCTACTGGGAGTGAATCTTAGCTTCTTAAAATTGCGACCGATGTATTCGCAATATTGCGATTACTAACTACTTAGCAGTTTCTGAGTAGCTCCAGACTTACTCTGCCTGTGCGATCATTTCAGTGCTTGTCGTTCCTGGTTGACGTCACAAACACACCCAGCGTTCGCCCAGGCACTCCCACCGTTTCCCCGGCCACTCCTGCGTTTTTTCCGGAAACGGTAGCGTTTTCAGCCACACGCCCCTGAAACGCCGTGTTTCCGCCCAGTAACACCCATTTCCTGTCAATCACATTACGATCGCCGGAGCGAAGAAAAAGCCGTGAGTAAAATTACTTTCTTCATAGTAAAGTTACTTGGCGCAGTCGCAGTTCGAACATTGCGCATGCGTACTAAGCGGATTTTCACTGCGATGCGATGAAAAATACCGAGCGAACAACTCGGAATGAGGGCCTATGTACCTGTCAGGGGGTAGATGGGACAGAGCAATGTTCTGCAGATCACTAGAGAGGTCAGTAATGTAATAATCTGCAGGATATATCACTATGTATCTGTCAGGGGGTAGATGGGATAGAGCAATGTTCTGCAGATCACTAGAGAGGTCAGTAATGTAATAATCTGCAGGATATATCACTATGTATCTGTCAGGGGGTAGATGGGATAGAGCAATGTTCTGCAGATCACTAGAGAGGTCAGTAATGTAATAATCTGCAGGATATATCACTATGTACCTGTCAGGGGGTAGATGGGACAGAGCAATGTTCTGCAGATCATTAGAGAGGTCAGTAGTGTAATCATCTGCAGGATATATCACTATGTATCTGTTAGGGGGTAGAGGGGACAGAGCAATGTTCTGCAGATCACTAGAGAGGTCAGTAATGTAATCATCTGCAGGATATATCACTATGTACCTGTCGGGGGTAGATGGGACAGAGCAATGTTCTGCAGATCACTAGAGAGGTCAGTAATGTAATAATCTGCAGGATATATCACTTTGTATCTGGCAGGGGGTACATGTGACAGAGCAATGTTCTGCAGATCACTAGAGAGGTCAGTAATGTAATAATCTGCAGGATATATCACTATGTATCTGTCAAGGGGTAGATGGGATAGAGCAATGTTCTGCAGATCACTAGAGAGGTCAGTAATGTAATAACCTGCAGGATATATCACTATGTACCTGTCAGGGGGTAGATAGGACAGAGCAATGTTCTGTAGATGACTAGAGAGGTCAGTAATGTAATAATCTGCAGGATATATCACTATGTAGTATGTACCTGTCAGGGGGTAGATGGGACAGAGCAATGTTCTGCAGATCATTAGAGAGGTCAGTAGTGTAATCATCTGCAGGATATATCACTATGTATCTGTCAGGGGGTAGATGGGATAGAGCAATGTTCTGCAGATCACTAGAGAGGTCAGTAATGTAATAATCTGCAGGATATATCACTATGTACCTGTCAGGGGGTAGATGGGACAGAGCAATGTTCTGCAGATCATTAGAGAGGTCAGTAGTGTAATCATCTGCAGGATATATCACTATGTATCTGTTAGGGGGTAGAGGGGACAGAGCAATGTTCTGCAGATCACTAGAGAAGTCAGTAATGTAATAATCTGCAGGATATATCACTATGTACCTGTCAGGGGGTAGAGGGGACAGAGCAATGTTCTGCAGATCACTAGAGAGGTCAGTAATGTAATAATCTGCAGGATATATCACTATGTACCTGTCAGGGGGTAGATAGGACAGAGCAATGTTCTGCAGATCATTAGAGAGGTCAGTAGTGTAATCATCTGCAGGATATATCACTATGTATCTGTCAGGGGGTAGATGGGATAGAGCAATGTTCTGCAGATCACTAGAGAGGTCAGTAATGTAATAATCTGCAGGATATATCACTATGTACCTGTCAGGGGGTAGATGGGACAGAGCAATGTTCTGCAGATCATTAGAGAGGTCAGTAGTGTAATCATCTGCAGGATATATCACTATGTATCTGTTAGGGGGTAGATGGGACAGAGCAATGTTCTGCAGATCACTAGAGAAGTCAGTAATGTAATAATCTGCAGGATATATCACTATGTACCTGTCAGGGGGTAGAGGGGACAGAGCAATGTTCTGCAGATCACTAGAGAGGTCAGTAATGTAATAATCTGCAGGATATATCACTATGTACATGTCAGGGTGTGGATGGGACAGAGCAATGTTCTGCAGATCACTAGAGAGGTCAGTAGTGTAATCATCTGCAGGATATATCACTATGTATCTGTCAGGGGGTAGATGGGATAGAGCAATGTTCTGCAGATCACTAGAGAGGTCAGTAATGTAATCATCTGCAGGATATATCACTTTGTACCTGTCAGGGGGTAGATGGGACAGAGCAATGTTCTGCAGATTCCTAGAGAGGTCAGTAATGTAATAATCTGCAGGATATATCACTATGTACCTGTCAGGGGGTAGATAGGACAGAGCAATGTTCTGCAGATGACTAGAGAGGTCAGTAATGTAATAATCTGCAGGATATATCACTATGTATCTGACGGGGTAGATAGGACAGAGCAATGTTCTGCAGATGACTAGAGAGGTCAGTAATGTAATAATCTGCAGGATATATCACTATGTATCTGACGGGGTAGATAGGACAGAGCAATGTTCTGCAGATGACTAGAGAGTTCAGTAATGTAATAATCTGCAGGATATATCACTATGTATCTGTCAGGGGGTAGATGAGATAGAGCAATGTTCTGCAGATCACTAGAGAGGTCAGTAATGTAATAATCTGCAGGATATATCACTATGTACCTGTCAGGGGGTAGATGGGATAGAGCAATGTTCTGCAGATCACTAGAGAGGTCAGTAATGTAATAATCTGCAGGATATATCACTATGTACCTGTCAGGGGGTAGAGGGGACAGAGCAATGCTCTGCAGATCACTAGAGAGGTCAGTAATGTAATAATCTGCAGGATATATCACTATGTATCTGACGGGGTAGATAGGACAGAGCAATGTTCTGCAGATGACTAGAGAGGTCAGTAATGTAATAATCTGCAGGATATATCACTATGTATCTGACGGGGTAGATAGGACAGAGCAATGTTCTGCAGATGACTAGAGAGTTCAGTAATGTAATAATCTGCAGGATATATCACTATGTATCTGTCAGGGGGTAGATGGGATAGAGCAATGTTCTGCAGATCACTAGAGAGGTCAGTAATGTAATAATCTGCAGGATATATCACTATGTACCTGTCAGGGGGTAGATGGGACAGAGCAATGTTCTGCAGATCATTAGAGAGGTCAGTAGTGTAATCATCTGCAGGATATATCACTATGTATCTGTTAGGGGGTAGATGGGACAGAGCAATGTTCTGCAGATCACTAGAGAAGTCAGTAATGTAATAATCTGCAGGATATATCACTATGTACCTGTCAGGGGGTAGAGGGGACAGAGCAATGTTCTGCAGATCACTAGAGAGGTCAGTAATGTAATAATCTGCAGGATATATCACTATGTACCTGTCAGGGGGTAGATGGGACAGAGCAATGTTCTGCAGATCATTAGAGAGGTCAGTAGTGTAATCATCTGCAGGATATATCACTATGTATCTGTCAGGGGGTAGATGGGATAGAGCAATGTTCTGCAGATCACTAGAGAGGTCAGTAATGTAATAATCTGCAGGATATATCACTATGTATCTGTTAGGGGGGTAGATGGGACAGAGCAATGTTCTGCAGATCACTAGAGAAGTCAGTAATGTAATAATCTGCAGGATATATCACTATGTACCTGTCAGGGGGTAGATGGGACAGAGCAATGTTCTGCAGATCATTAGAGAGGTCAGTAGTGTAATCATCTGCAGGATATATCACTATGTATCTGACGGGTTAGATAGGACAGAGCAATGTTCTGCAGATGACTAGAGAGTTCAGTAATGTAATAATCTGCAGGATATATCACTATGTATCTGTCAGGGGGTAGATGGGATAGAGCAATGGTCTGCAAATCACTAGAGAGGTCAGTAATGTAATAATCTGCAGGATATATCACTATGTATCTGTCAGGGGGTAGATGGGATAGAGCAATGTTCTGCAGATCACTAGAGAGGTCAGTAATGTAATAATCTGCAGGATATATCACTATGTACCTGTCAGGGGGTTGATGGGACAGAGCAATGTTCTGCAGATCATTAGAGAGGTCAGTAGTGTAATCATCTGCAGGATATATCACTATGTATCTGTTAGGGGGTAGAGGGGACAGAGCAATGTTCTGCAGATCACTAGAGAGGTCAGTAATGTAATCATCTGCAGGAGTTATCACTATGTACCTGTCAGGGGGTAGATGGGACAGAGCAATGTTCTGCAGATCATTAGAGAGGTCAGTAGTGTAATCATCTGCAGGATATATCACTATGTATCTGTCAGGGGGTAGATGGGACAGAGCAATGTTCTGCAGATCACTAGAGAGGTCAGTAATGTAATAATCTGCAGGATATATCACTATGTACCTGTCAGGGGGTAGATGGGACAGAGCAATGTTCTGCAGATCATTAGAGAGGTCAGTAGTGTAATCATCTGCAGGATATATCACTATGTATCTGTTAGGGGGTAGATGGGACAGAGCAATGTTCTGCAGATCACTAGAGAAGTCAGTAATGTAATAATCTGCAGGATATATCACTATGTACCTGTCAGGGGGTAGAGGGGACAGAGCAATGTTCTGCAGATCACTAGAGAGGTCAGTAATGTAATAATCTGCAGGATATATCACTATGTACCTGTCAGGGGGTAGATGGGACAGAGCAATGTTCTGCAGATCATTAGAGAGGTCAGTAGTGTAATCATCTGCAGGATATATCACTATGTATCTGTCAGGGGGTAGATGGGATAGAGCAATGTTCTGCAGATCACTAGAGAGGTCAGTAATGTAATAATCTGCAGGATATATCACTATGTACCTGTCAGGGGGTAGATGGGACAGAGCAATGTTCTGCAGATCATTAGAGAGGTCAGTAGTGTAATCATCTGCAGGATATATCCCTATGTATCTGTTAGGGGGTAGATGGGACAGAGCAATGTTCTGCAGATCACTAGAGAAGTCAGTAATGTAATAATCTGCAGGATATATCACTATGTACCTGTCAGGGGGTAGAGGGGACAGAGCAATGTTCTGCAGATCACTAGAGAGGTCAGTAATGTAATAATCTGCAGGATATATCACTATGTACATGTCAGGGTGTGGATGGGACAGAGCAATGTTCTGCAGATCACTAGAGAGGTCAGTAGTGTAATCATCTGCAGGATATATCACTATGTATCTGTCAGGGGGTACATGTGACAGAGCAATGTTCTGCAGATCACTAGAGAGGTCAGTAATGTAATAATCTGCAGGATATATCACTATGTATCTGTCAGGGGGTAGATGGGATAGAGCAATGTTCTGCAGATCACTAGAGAGGTCAGTAATGTAATAACCTGCATGATATATCACTTTGTACCTGTCAGGGGGTAGATGGGACAGAGCAATGTTCTGCAGATTCCTAGAGAGGTCAGTAATGTAATAATCTGCAGGATATATCACTATGTACCTGTCAGGGGGTAGATAGGACAGAGCAATGTTCTGCAGATGACTAGAGAGGTCAGTAATGTAATAATCTGCAGGATATATCACTATGTATCTGACGGGGTAGATAGGACAGAGCAATGTTCTGCAGATGACTAGAGAGGTCAGTAATGTAATAATCTGCAGGATATATCACTATGTATCTGACGGGGTAGATAGGACAGAGCAATGTTCTGCAGATGACTAGAGAGTTCAGTAATGTAATAATCTGCAGGATATATCACTATGTATCTGTCAGGGGGTAGATGGGATAGAGCAATGTTCTGCAGATCACTAGAGAGGTCAGTAATGTAATAATCTGCAGGATATATCACTATGTATCTGTCAGGGGGTAGATGGGATAGAGCAATGTTCTGCAGATCACTAGAGAGGTCAGTAATGTAATAATCTGCAGGATATATCACTATGTACCTGTCAGGGGGTAGATGGGACAGAGCAATGTTCTGCAGATCATTAGAGAGGTCAGTAGTGTAATCATCTGCAGGATATATCACTATGTATCTGTTAGGGGGTAGATGGGACAGAGCAATGTTCTGCAGATCACTAGAGAAGTCAGTAATGTAATAATCTGCAGGATATATCACTATGTACCTGTCAGGGGGTAGAGGGGACAGAGCAATGTTCTGCAGATCACTAGAGAGGTCAGTAATGTAATAATCTGCAGGATATATCACTATGTACCTGTCAGGGGGTAGATGGGACAGAGCAATGTTCTGCAGATCATTAGAGAGGTCAGTAGTGTAATCATCTGCAGGATATATCACTATGTATCTGTCAGGGGGTAGATGGGATAGAGCAATGTTCTGCAGATCACTAGAGAGGTCAGTAATGTAATAATCTGCAGGATATATCACTATGTATCTGTTAGGGGGTAGATGGGACAGAGCAATGTTCTGCAGATCACTAGAGAAGTCAGTAATGTAATAATCTGCAGGATATATCACTATGTACCTGTCAGGGGGTAGATGGGACAGAGCAATGTTCTGCAGATCATTAGAGAGGTCAGTAGTGTAATCATCTGCAGGATATATCATTATGTATCTGACGGGGTAGATAGGACAGAGCAATGTTCTGCAGATGACTAGAGAGTTCAGTAATGTAATAATCTGCAGGATATATCACTATGTATCTGTCAGGGGGTAGATGGGATAGAGCAATGTTCTGCAGATCACTAGAGAGGTCAGTAATGTAATAATCTGCAGGATATATCACTATGTATCTGTCAGGGGGTAGATGGGATAGAGCAATGTTCTGCAGATCACTAGAGAGGTCAGTAATGTAATAATCTGCAGGATATATCACTATGTACCTGTCAGGGGGTAGATGGGACAGAGCAATGTTCTGCAGATCATTAGAGAGGTCAGTAGTGTAATCATCTGCAGGATATATCACTATGTATCTGTTAGGGGGTAGAGGGGACAGAGCAATGTTCTGCAGATCACTAGAGAGGTCAGTAATGTAATCATCTGCAGGATATATCACTATGTACCTGTCGGGGGTAGATGGGACAGAGCAATGTTCTGCAGATCACTAGAGAGGTCAGTAATGTAATAATCTGCAGGATATATCACTTTGTATCTGGCAGGGGGTACATGTGACAGAGCAATGTTCTGCAGATCACTAGAGAGGTCAGTAATGTAATAATCTGCAGGATATATCACTATGTATCTGTCAGGGGGTAGATGGGATAGAGCAATGTTCTGCAGATCACTAGAGAGGTCAGTAATGTAATAACCTGCATGATATATCACTTTGTACCTGTCAGGGGGTAGATAGGACAGAGCAATGTTCTGCAGATGACTAGAGAGGTCAGTAATGTAATAATCTGCAGGATATATCACTATGTACCTGTCAGGGGGTAGATGGGACAGAGCAATGTTCTGCAGATCATTAGAGAGGTCAGTAGTGTAATCATCTGCAGGATATATCACTATGTATCTGTCAGGGGGTAGATGGGATAGAGCAATGTTCTGCAGATCACTAGAGAGGTCAGTAATGTAATAATCTGCAGGATATATCACTATGTACCTGTCAGGGGGTAGATGGGACAGAGCAATGTTCTGCAGATCATTAGAGAGGTCAGTAGTGTAATCATCTGCAGGATATATCACTATGTATCTGTTAGGGGGTAGATGGGACAGAGCAATGTTCTGCAGATCACTAGAGAAGTCAGTAATGTAATAATCTGCAGGATATATCACTATGTACCTGTCAGGGGTAGAGGGGACAGAGCAATGTTCTGCAGATCACTAGAGAGGTCAGTAATGTAATAATCTGCAGGATATATCACTATGTACCTGTCAGGGGGTAGATGGGACAGAGCAATGTTCTGCAGATCACTAGAGAGGTCAGTAATGTAATAATCTGCAGGATATATCACTATGTATCTGTCAGGGGGTAGATGGGATAGAGCAATGTTCTGCAGATCACTAGAGAGGTCAGTAATGTAATAACCTGCATGATATATCACTTTGTACCTGTCAGGGGGTAGATAGGACAGAGCAATGTTCTGCAGATGACTAGAGAGGTCAGTAATGTAATAATCTGCAGGATATATCACTATGTACCTGTCAGGGGGTAGATGGGACAGAGCAATGTTCTGCAGATCATTAGAGAGGTCAGTAGTGTAATCATCTGCAGGATATATCACTATGTACCTGTCAGGGGGTAGATAGGACAGAGCAATGTTCTACAGATGACTAGAGAGGTCAGTAATGTAATAATCTGCAGGATATATCACTATGTATCTGACGGGGTAGATAGGACAGAGCAATGTTCTGCAGATGACTAGAGAGGTCAGTAATGTAATAATCTGCAGGATATATCACTATGTATCTGACGGGGTAGATAGGACAGAGCAATGTTCTGCACATGACTAGAGAGCTCAGTAATGTAATAATCTGCAGGATATATCTCTATGTATCTGTCAGGGGGTAGATGGGATAGAGCAATGTTCTGCAGATCACTAGAGAGGTCAGTAATGTAATAATCTGCAGGATATATCACTATGTATCTGTCAGGGGGTAGATGGGATAGAGCAATGTTCTGCAGATCACTAGAGAGGTCAGTAATGTAATAATCTGCAGGATATATCACTATGTACCTGTCAGGGGGTAGATGGGACAGAGCAATGTTCTGCAGATCACTAGAGAAGTCAGTAATGTAATAATCTGCAGGATATATCACTATGTACCTGTCAGGGGGTAGATGGGACAGAGCAATGTTCTGCAGATCATTAGAGAGGTCAGTAGTGTAATCATTTGCAGGATATATCACTATGTATCTGTTAGGGGGTAGATGGGACAGAGCAATGTTCTGCAGATCACTAGAGAAGTCAGTAATGTAATAATCTGCAGGATATATCACTATGTACCTGTCAGGGGGTAGAGGGGACAGAGCAATGTTCTGCAGATCACTAGAGAGGTCAGTAATGTAATAATCTGCAGGATATATCACTATGTACATGTCAGGGTGTGGATGGGACAGAGCAATGTTCTGCAGATCACTAGAGAGGTCAGTAATGTAATAATCTGCAGGATATATCACTATGTATCTGTCAGGGGGTAGATGGGATAGAGCAATGTTCTGCAGATCACTAGAGAGGTCAGTAATGTAATAACCTGCATGATATATCACTTTGTACCTGTCAGGGGGTAGATGGGACAGAGCAATGTTCTGCAGATCACTAGAGAGGTCAGTAATGTAATAATCTGCAGGATATATCACTATGTACCTGTCAGGGGGTAGATAGGACAGAGCAATGTTCTGCAGATTCCTAGAGAGGTCAGTAATGTAATAATCTGCAGGATATATCACTATGTACCTGTCAGGGGGTAGATGGGACAGAGCAATGCTCTGCAGATTCCTAGAGAGGTCAGTAATGTAATAATCTGCAGGATATATCACTATGTACCTGTCCGGGGGTAGATAGGACAGAGCAATGTTCTGCAGATCACTAGAGAAGTCAGTAATGTAATAATCTGCAGGATATATCACTATGTACCTGTCAGGGGGTAGAGGGGACAGAGCAATGTTCTGCAGATCATTAGAGAGGTCAGTAGTGTAATCATCTGCAGGATATATCACTATGTATCTGTCAGGGGGTAGATGGGATAGAGCAATGTTCTGCTGATCACTAGAGAGGTCAGTAATGTAATAATCTGCAGGATATATCACTATGTACCTGTCAGGGGGTAGATGGGACAGAGCAATGTTCTGCAGATCATTAGAGAGGTCAGTAGTGTAATCATCTGCAGGATATATCACTATGTATCTGTTAGGGGGTAGATGGGACAGAGCAATGTTCTGCAGATCACTAGAGAAGTCAGTAATGTAATAATCTGCAGGATATATCACTATGTACCTGTCAGGGGGTAGAGGGGACAGAGCAATGTTCTGCAGATCACTAGAGAGGTCAGTAATGTAATAATCTGCAGGATATATCACTATGTACCTGTCAGGGGGTAGATGGGACAGAGCAATGTTCTGCAGATCATTAGAGAGGTCAGTAGTGTAATCATCTGCAGGATATATCACTATGTATCTGTCAGGGGGTAGATGGGATAGAGCAATGTTCTGCAGATCACTAGAGAGGTCAGTAATGTAATAATCTGCAGGATATATCACTATGTACCTGTCAGGGGGTAGATGGGACAGAGCAATGTTCTGCAGATCATTAGAGAGGTCAGTAGTGTAATCATCTGCAGGATATATCACTATGTATCTGTTAGGGGGTAGATGGGACAGAGCAATGTTCTGCAGATCACTAGAGAAGTCAGTAATGTAATAATCTGCAGGATATATCACTATGTACCTGTCAGGGGGTAGAGGGGACAGAGCAATGTTCTGCAGATCACTAGAGAGGTCAGTAATGTAATAATCTGCAGGATATATCACTATGTACATGTCAGGGTGTGGATGGGACAGAGCAATGTTCTGCAGATCACTAGAGAGGTCAGTAGTGTAATCATCTGCAGGATATATCACAATGTATCTGTCAGGGGGTACATGTGACAGAGCAATGTTCTGCAGATCACTAGAGAGGTCAGTAATGTAATAATCTGCAGGATATATCACTATGTATCTGTCAGGGGGTAGATGGGATAGAGCAATGTTCTGCAGATCACTAGAGAGGTCAGTAATGTAATAACCTGCATGATATATCACTTTGTACCTGTCAGGGGGTAGATGGGACAGAGCAATGTTCTGCAGATTCCTAGAGAGGTCAGTAATGTAATAATCTGCAGGATATATCACTATGTACCTGTCAGGGGGTAGATAGGACAGAGCAATGTTCTGCAGATGACTAGAGAGGTCAGTAATGTAATAATCTGCAGGATATATCACTATGTATCTGACGGGGTAGATAGGACAGAGCAATGTTCTGCAGATGACTAGAGAGGTCAGTAATGTAATAATCTGCAGGATATATCACTATGTATCTGACGGGGTAGATAGGACAGAGCAATGTTCTGCAGATGACTAGAGAGTTCAGTAATGTAATAATCTGCAGGATATATCACTATGTATCTGTCAGGGGGTAGATGGGATAGAGCAATGTTCTGCAGATCACTAGAGAGGTCAGTAATGTAATAATCTGCAGGATATATCACTATGTATCTGTCAGGGGGTAGATGGGATAGAGCAATGTTCTGCAGATCACTAGAGAGGTCAGTAATGTAATAATCTGCAGGATATATCACTATGTACCTGTCAGGGGGTAGATGGGACAGAGCAATGTTCTGCAGATCATTAGAGAGGTCAGTAATGTAATAATCTGCAGGATATATCACTATGTATCTGTTAGGGGGTAGATGGGACAGAGCAATGTTCTGCAGATCACTAGAGAAGTCAGTAATGTAATAATCTGCAGGATATATCACTATGTACCTGTCAGGGGGTAGATGGGACAGAGCAATGTTCTGCAGATCATTAGAGAGGTCAGTAGTGTAATCATCTGCAGGATATATCACTATGTATCTGTTAGGGGGTAGATGGGACAGAGCAATGTTCTGCAGATCACTAGAGAAGTCAGTAATGTAATAATCTGCAGGATATATCACTATGTACCTGTCAGGGGGTAGAGGGGACAGAGCAATGTTCTGCAGATCACTAGAGAGGTCAGTAATGTAATAATCTGCAGGATATATCACTATGTACATGTCAGGGTGTGGATGGGACAGAGCAATGTTCTGCAGATCACTAGAGAGGTCAGTAATGTAATAATCTGCAGGATATATCACTATGTATCTGTCAGGGGGTAGATGGGATAGAGCAATGTTCTGCAGATCACTAGAGAGGTCAGTAATGTAATAACCTGCATGATATATCACTTTGTACCTGTCAGGGGGTAGATGGGACAGAGCAATGTTCTGCAGATCACTAGAGAGGTCAGTAATGTAATAATCTGCAGGATATATTACTATGTACCTGTCAGGGGGTAGATGGGACAGAGCAATGTTCTGCAGATTCCTAGAGAGGTCAGTAATGTAATAATCTGCAGGATATATCACTATGTACCTGTCAGGGGGTAGATGGGACAGAGCAATGCTCTGCAGATTCCTAGAGAGGTCAGTAATGTAATAATCTGCAGGATATATCACTATGTACCTGTCAGGGGGTAGATAGGACAGAGCAATGTTCTGCAGATGACTAGAGAGGTCAGTAATGTAATAATCTGCAGGATATATCACTATGTATCTGACAGGGTAGATAGGACAGAGCAATGCTCGCACATTTACAGCGTGAGACTCCGGCATAGGCTTATCACACGTTTACAGCGTGAGACTCCGGCATAGGCTTATCACACGTTTATAGCGTGAGACTCCGGCATAGGCCTATCACTTATTTACAGCGTGAGACTCCGGCATAGGCCTATCACACATTTACAGCGTGAGACTCCGGCATAGGCCTATCACACATTTACAGCGTGAGACTCCGGCATAGGCTTATCACACATTTACAGTGTGAGACTCCGGCATAGGCTTATTGCACGTTTACAGCGTGAGACTCCGGCATAGGCTTATCACACATTTACAGTGTGAGACTCCGGCATAGGCTTATCACACATTTACAGCGTGAGACTCCGGCATAGGCTTATCACACGTTTACAGCGTGAGACTCCGGCATAGGCTTATCACACGTTTATAGCGTGAGACTCCGGCATAGGCCTATCACACATTTACAGCGTGAGACTCCGGCATAGGCTTATTGCACGTTTACAGCGTGAGACTCCGGCATAGTCTTATCACACATTTACAGTGTGAGACTCCGGCATAGGCCTATCACACATTTACAGCGTGAGACTCCGGCATAGGCTTATTGCACGTTTACAGCGTGAGACTCCGGCATAGGCTTATCACACGTTTATAGCGTGAGACTCCGGCATAGGCCTATCACACATTTACAGCGTGAGACTCCGGCATAGGCTTATTGCACGTTTACAGCGTGAGACTCCGGCATAGGCTTATCACACGTTTATAGCGTGAGACTGCGGCATAGGCCTATCACACATTTACAGCGTGAGACTCCGGCATAGGCTTATCACACATTTACAGCGTGAGACTCCGGCATAGGCTTATCACACGTTTATAGCGTGAGACTCCGGCATAGGCTTATCACACATTTACAGTGTGAGACTCCGGCATAGGCTTATCACACATTTACAGTGTGAGACTCCGGCATAGGCTTATCACACATTTGCAGCGTGAGACTCCGGCATAGGCTTATCACACATTTACAGTGTGAGACTCCGGCATAGGCTTATCACACATTTGCAGCGTGAGACTCCGGCATAGGCTTATCACACATTTACAGTGTGAGACTTCAGCATAGGCTTATCACACATTTACAGCGTGAGACTTCGGCATAGGCTTATTGCACATTTGCAGAGATTACATGATACTTGTCTCATCAGTGCCGAAGCTTTGTGATGTTATGACACATATTTTTCCGCAGTACTATGGGAGATCTGGTCTCTTTCAGGGAGGTGTCCTGTACGAGGGTCACAAGAGGACGATAGCTGCAAGAGGCACAAAACTGTCACGGGACAGAAGAGTAAGTGGTGATAAGTATGGGGGGGGGGGGCAGGGGGCAACATGAAAACTGTACTACCCTGTATGCACTGCAACGCCCGCAGATTGGCCCTCATTCTGAGTTGATCGCTCGCTAGCTATTTTTTGCAGCGCTGCGATCAGATAGTCGCCGCCTATGGGGGAGTGTATTTTTGCTTTGCAAGTGTGCGATCGCATGTGCAGCCGAGCGGGACGAAAAAGTTTTGAGTTGCCCAGAACTTACTCAGCCGCTGCGATCACTTCAGCCTGTCCAGTCCCGGAATTGACGTCAGACACCCGCCCTGCAAACGCTTGAACACGCTTGTGTCTTTCCAAACACGCCCAGAAAACGGTCAGTTGACACCTACAAACGCCCTCTTCCTGTCAATCTCCTTACGATCAGCTGTGCGAATAGATTCGTCGCTAGAAGCATTGCACAGCGTGCGTGCGCATTGCGGTGCATACACATGCGCAGTAGTAACCTGATCGCTGCGGTGCGAAAAACGGCAGCGAGCAATCAACTCGGAATGCGGGCCTTTGTCCCAACATTTCACTAATGTCCCCAACGTGTAGTACCTGCTGTCAGGAGAGTAACTGCAGCTGGTTATAATGTAATCTATAGGTGCATTGTTATATAGGTGATACGTTGCGGCGTATTTTGCATGTGTCCGTACTGCATATTCACCTTCTCTGCGCGTACGGTCATACAGAATCATGTACATTTCACTCATATCTCCACCAGGGCCGGTTCTAGACCTTGTGGCACCCAGGGCGAAAGTTTCCTGTGGCGCCCCCCCTCCAGGTAAAATACAGTTGGTGCACGCCGAGGGCGAGCGCCCCAAAACGGGGGAGTGGCTTCTTAATAGGGAAGGGGCGTGGCTTCTTCATAGGGAAAGGGCGTGCCCACAGTTATCCGTCTGTACTTGTGCCCCGCTGTAGCTGTACCCCCAGCAGCTATGCCCCCAGTTGATTTGCCCCCAGTAGCTGTTCCCCCTGTAGCAGTGCCCCCTGTAGTTGTGCCCCCTGTAGATCTGCCCCCAGTAGCTGTGCCCCTTGTAGTTGTGCCCCCAGTAAGTGCCCCCTGTAGTTGTGCCCCCTGTAGATCTGCCCACAGTAGCTGTGCCCCTTGTAGTAGTGCTCCCAGTAGTAGTGACCCCAGTATGTGCCCCCTGTAGTAGTGCTCCCAGTATGTGCCCCCTGTAGTAGTGCCCCCAGTATGTGCCCCCTGTAGTAGTGCCCCCAGTATGTGCCCCCTGTAGTAGTGCTCCCAGTAGTAGTGCCCCCAGTATTTGCCCCCTGTAGTAGTGCTCCCAGTAGTAGTGCCCCCAGTATGTGCCCCCTGTAGTAGTGCTCCCAGTAGTAGTGCCCCCAGTATGTGCCCCCTGTAGTAGTGCCCCCAGTATGTGCTCCCAGTAGTAGTGCCCCCAGTATGTGCCCCCTGTAGTAGCGCCGCTTTGAAACCCTATAAAAACCCACAATACTTACCAGCCTCGCTCGTGCTTCCGGACCGCTGCTGCTGCTGTCTCTGGGCGCCGGCTCCTTTCTATGGGAGAGACGTTATGACGTCTCTCCCATAGCAGCGCCGCGCTGACACTAGGGGTCAATTTTGACCTCTAGCCTCAGTCAGCGACGCCGGCTGCAGCGGGCGCACACAACGCTCGCTGCAGCCGTGGGCCGTGGAGGGAGGGAGGATTAGTAGCGGCTCTTGCCACGGCAGCGGCGCCCTCAGGGTAGCGGCTCCCCGGGCAAAAAGCATGCTTGCCCGTGGCAAGAGCCGCTACTGATCTCCACTCACATCTGAAGAGGCAGAACCAGGGAGTAACAGGACTCTCCCATGCCAGCAAAGGCCGGAGAGGGCGTGCCGATGCATTGTAGAGTTGGGCGTAGACGCAAATATGCCCTGTTCCGATGTAACTTTTACATCTGTTATAGGGTTGTGCAGGTGTGTGCTGATGATGATGACTAGTAGCAAACCAAGTGAGCGGATGTAGGGGGCGTGCGCAGTGTAAGATGCGAGCACATATATGCATTTATGTGTCTGTGCATGCAACAATATACACATATACCGCCGAGCTTCCTCCAGCTCTGCACATGGCAGGGGCGTGCAGTCAGGGGAGGCTCCCCTGTCATAATGATAAAATAATACGGAGTCTGTGTCATAAATATCTTGTTTGTATTATGTTAATCATTAATGCTGTTTAAAATGCTGCAAAATCTAGATGGGAGGCCTCCCACTGACTATAATACAATGGTGGTCATTCCGAGCTGATCGCTAGCTGCATTTGTTCACAGCGCAGCGATCAGGCTAAAAAATGGTGCAGTGTGGCAAGAGTGGTAGTGCAGTGTAATGGGGGTGGCAGTATCAGTGGGTGCAGTGTGGCAAGAGTGGTAGTGCAGTGTAATGGGGGTGGCAGTGTCAGTGGGTGCAGTGTGGCAAGAGTGGTAGTGCAGTGTAATGGGGGTGGCAGTGTCGGTGGGTGCAGTGTGGCAGAAGGTGGCGGTGCAGTGTGGCAGGGGTGCCAGTGCAGGTGGATGCAGTGTGGTTGCGGGTGGCGTTGCAGGTGGGTTCAGTGTAGCAGGATGTGGTGGTGCAGGTGGATGCAGTGTGGTAGCGGGTGGCGTTGCAGGTGGGTTCAGTGTAGCAGGATGTGGTGGTGCAGGTGGATGCAGTGTGGCAGGAGATGGTCAGACCCACCTCAATGTGTGCCTCACCAGGCAGTGACCTCACCGCATGTCACTGGCATATGGTGCATACTGGCTGCACAGGGCACATTGCAGCCAGTATCTCTGTGGCAGCTCCAGCTTGCGCGACCTGAGGATACGCCGGGCACAGCTACTCTTACCTGCGCCCATGGCCCCGCCCCCACATCAGTAGCATTATTTATCGCCAAGATATCAAATAATAAATTGCAAATCCCTATTATTTTATATACGATGCTGAAATAGGGACAATTACCGCTCTGCCGGCCACTATTCTGAGTATTTGTGGGGGCTCGACTTGAGTACTACTGTTAGCAGTAGCTATTAAAGCTATGTTATATTAATTCATTAGTTATCGTGAGTCTGTAAATTACTGGTGATATTGCCCTTCTGCAGATTACTGGTGATATTGTACTTCTGTAGGTTACTAGTGATATTGTACTTCTGTAGGTTACTAGTGATATCGTACTTCTGCAGATTACTGGTGATATTGTACTTCTGTAGATTACTAGTGATATCGTACTTCTGTAGATTACTAGTGATATTGTACTTCTGTAGATTACTAGTGATATCGTACTTCTGTAGGTTACTAGTGATATTGTACTTCTGTAGATTACTAGTGATATTGTACTTCTGTAGATTACTAGTGATATCGTACTTCTGTAGGTTACTAGTGATATTGTACTTCTGTAGGTTACTAGTGATATTGTACTTCTGTAGATTACTAGTGATATTGTACTTCTGTAGATTACTAGTGATATTGTACTTCTGTAGATTACTAGTGATATCGTACTTCTGTAGGTTACTAGTGATATTGTCCTTCTGTAGGTTACTAGTGATATAGTACTTCTGTAGATTACTAGTGATATTGTACTTCTGTAGATTACTAGTGATATCGTACTTCTGTAGGTTACTAGTGATATTGTACTTCTGTAGGTTACTAGTGATATTGTCCTTCTGTAGATTACTAGTGATATTGTACTTCTGTAGGTTACTAGTGATATTGTACTTCTGTAGATTACTAGTGATATTGTACTTCTGTAGGTTACTAGTGATATTGTACTTCTGTAGATTACTAGTGATATTGTACTTCTGTAGGTTACTAGTGATATCGTACTTCTGTAGATTACTAGTGATATTGTACTTCTGTAGATTACTAGTGATATTGTACTTCTGTAGGTTACTAGTGATATCGTCTTTCTGTAGGTTACTAGTGATATCGTACTTCTGTAGGTTACTAGTGATATTGTACTTCTGTAGATTACTAGTGATATTGTCTTTCTGTAGGTTACTAGTGATATTGTACTTCTGTAGGTTACTAGTGATATTGTACTTCTGTAGGTTACTAGTGATATCGTCTTTCTGTAGGTTACTAGTGATATTGTACTTCTGTAGATTACTAGTGATATTGTACTTCTGTAGATTACTAGTGATATCGTACTTCTGTAGGTTACTAGTGATATTGTACTTCTGTAGATTACTAGTGATATTGTACTTCTGTAGATTACTAGTGATATTGTACTTCTGTAGATTACTAGTGATATCGTACTTCTGTAGGTTACTAGTGATATTGTACTTCTGTAGATTACTAGTGATATTGTACTTCTGTAGGTTACTAGTGATATTGTACTTCTGTAGATTACTAGTGATATCGTACTTCTGTAGGTTACTAGTGATATTGTACTTCTGTAGGTTACTAGTGATATTGTACTTCTGTAGATTACTAGTGATATCATCTTTCTGTAGGTTACTAGTGATATCGTCCTTCTGTAGATTACTAGTGATATTGTACTTCTGTAGATTACTAGTGACATTGTACTTCTGTAGGTTACTAGTGATATTGTACTTCTGTAGATTACTAGTGATATTGTACTTCTGTAGGTTACTAGTGATATTGTACTTCTGTAGGTTACTAGTGATATTGTACTTCTGTAGGTTACTAGTGATATCGTCTTTCTGTAGGTTACTAGTGATATCGTACTTCTGTAGTTTACTAGTGATATTGTACTTCTGTAGGTTACTAGTGATATTGTACTTCTGTAGATTACTAGTGATATCGTACTTCTGTAGGTTACTAGTGATATCGTCCTTCTGTAGATTACTAGTGATATTGTACTTCTGTAGATTACTAGTGATATTGTACTTCTGTAGGTTACTAGTGATATTGTACTTCTGTAGATTACTAGTGATATTGTACTTCTGTAGGTTACTAGTGATATTGTACTTCTGTAGGTTACTAGTGATATCGTCTTTCTGTAGGTTACTAGTGATATTGTACTTCTGTAGGTTACTAGTGATATCGTACTTCTGTAGGTTACTAGTGATATTGTCCTTCTGTGGATTACTAGTGATATTGTACTTCTGTAGATTACTAGTGATATTGTACTTCTGTAGGTTACTAGTGATATTGTACTTCTGTGGATTACTAGTGATATCGTACTTCTGTGAATTACTAGTGATATCGTTCTTCTGTGGATTACTGGTGATATCGTACTTCTGTGGATTACTAGTGATATTGTACTTCTGTGGATTACTGGTGATATTGTACTTCTGTGGATTACTAGTGATATTGTACTTCTGTGGATTACTAGTGATATTGTACTTCTGTAGATTACTAGTGATATTGTACTTCTGTAGGTTACTAGTGATATTGTACTTCTGTGGATTACTAGTGATATCGTACTTCTGTGAATTACTAGTGATATCGTTCTTCTGTGGATTACTGGTGATATCGTACTTCTGTGGATTACTAGTGATATTGTACTTCTGTAGATTACTAGTGATATTGTACTTCTGTAGGTTACTAGTGATATTGTTCTTCTGTGGATTACTAGTGATATCGTACTTCTGTGAATTACTAGTGATATCGTTCTTCTGTAGATTACTAGTGATATTGTACTTCTGTAGATTACTAGTGATATTGTACTTCTGTAGGTTACTAGTGATATTGTACTTCTGTAGGTTACTAGTGATATTGTACTTCTGTAGATTACTAGTGATATTGTACTTCTTTAGGTTACTAGTGATATTGTACTTCTGTAGATTACTAGTGATATCGAACTTCTGTAGGTTACTAGTGATATTGTACTTCTGTAGGTTACTAGTGATATTGTACTTCTGTAGATTACTAGTGATATCGTCTTTCTGTAGGTTACTAGTGATATCGTCCTTCTGTAGATTACTAGTTATATTGTACTTCTGTAGATTACTAGTGATATTGTACTTCTGTAGATTACTAGTGATATTGTACTTCTGTAGGTTACTAGTGATATTGTACTTCTGTAGGTTACTAGTAATATCGTCTTTCTGTAGGTTACTAGTGATATTGTACTTCTGTAGGTTACTAGTGATATTGTACTTCTGTAGGTTACTAGTGATATTGTCCTTCTGTGGATTACTAGTGATATTGTACTTCTGTAGATTACTAGTGATATTGTACTTCTGTAGGTTACTAGTGATATTGTACTTCTGTGGATTACTAGTGATATCGTACTTCTGTGAATTACTAGTGATATCGTTCTTCTGTGGATTACTGGTGATATCGTACTTTTGTGGATTACTGGTGATATTGTACTTCTGTGGATTACTAGTGATATCGTACTTCTGTGGATTACTAGTGATATCGTACTTCTGTGAATTACTAGTGATATCGTACTTCTGTGGATTACTGGTGATATCGTACTTCTGTAGATTACTAGTGATATCGTACTTCTGTGGATTACTAGTGATATCATACTTCTGTGAATTACTAGTGATATCGTACTTCTGTGAATTACTAGTGATATCGTACTTCTGTGGATTACTAGTGATATCGTACTTCTGTAGATTACTAGTGATATCGTACTTCTGTGGATTACTGGTGATATTGTCCCTCTGTGGATTACTAGTGATAATCCTCCTCTGGAACGGATGGACACGCCTGCATTTTTCTGGACACTCCCAGGAAACGGTGAGGTGCCGCCCCGGAATGCCTTCTGCCTGTCAATCTTCTTTCCTCATAGAAACCGCCGTCGTCGGACAGCGATACACCTGCGCATTGCGGACCGCACGCATGCGCTGTTCAGACCCGATCTCACGGCTGCGAAAAAAGGCAGCGTGCATTCTTATCTGAATGACCCCCATTGTCCCTCTGTGGATTACTAGTGATATCGTTCTTCTTTCATTACTCCTTAGAGTTGTCTTGTCCCTCATCAGGTGTTTATATAGAGATTGGGAATACTCTAATATGCTCCGTTGTCTGTTGCAGAATGGTAGAAAGAAACCGCCGGTGTGTGCTGGCTGCTATACGTCCTTGCTAAAGGAGGTAGGTAACATGTTATTATACAGCAAAGTGCACCATGTACAGGTAATATAAAACCAGTATAATAAACATTCTATCAGCAGATGTTGGCTCCAATGACATCATCACACAATATTCTTACCTGCTACGATTAACTAAACTTAACTTATCTAGAAATAACAACACAGACCACTGAAATGCCATTAAAATCAGTCAGCCGTTATTTATTTATAATACTTAAAACTAAGTATGGTGGAAATAAGAAAGAACGGCCGGATCAGCAGTGACATTACGTCTTATTGCCGCTACGCATGTCCATGACATGACTTTATTTATCTCATAGGCTACACCAATAAGCGCTGAGTCTCCAACTCTCTCCCCAATACACCGTAATAGGGCCGGCCAGACAGCCAAGCCCAATGACCCCCGGTAAGGAGGACCAGAGTATACAATGTGCTGGGCAAAGAGCGCACCTCCAAACAGCGGCACAATAGCCTCTGTAACCACCGCTCTTTCCCGCCACATATATAGGTCGACAAACCTCAACTAGCAAAGAAAAAGAAAAAAAGGGTGGGGAAAAAGGTGACACGGGAGGGAGGGTGGGAAAATCCTGAGAGAAAGAGGAAGAATCCTATTACTTCCTCACACAAAATGTCCGCTAGCTCCTCCCTAAACACTCCCACTTACCTAACCGGTTCCTGCCCCATTTCTATTAACGGTTTGATTACCTAGTTTCATTTTGTGAAGCTCATACAATCCTACTACCTCGAAGTTTACGGTCACTTGCGCTAATTTAAGCACTCGCTCTTCATAACATACAGTTAATATGCTATATAATATTACTAATATTGGGCGTTATTCAGCATGCATCGCTGATGTGATCGCATTTCCCTGATCTTCGCTCCAGTGCACATGCGCAGGGCCCATTCTATGTGTGTGCGTCCTGGGAGATGCGATCGCATCACAGTGATGCGAACGCCTCTGCCTGATTGAAGGCCAGGGGCAGCGACGTGGCATTGCAGGGGCATGGCGCCGAAAATGCGGGCAAGTCTGTTACGTTTTTGGGGCGGACACATGATGTCACGTGTGGCCGCTCTGATGGTAAACATGGCCGCGCTGCGCAGGCAGGGGTCGTCCCTAGTTGCTGCGATCGCAATCTAAGGCTGTAAATATATGGAAGTTTATACAGGAATGGTGCAGAACAGGTATGCTGAGGTAATACAGGTAACCAGTGATGACAGGAATGGTGCAGAACAGGTATGCTGAGGTAATACAGGTAACCAGTGATAACAGGGATGCGGAACAGGTATGCTGAGGTAATACAGGTAACCAGTGATGACAGGGATGCGGAACAGGTATGCTGAGGTAATACAGGTAACCAGTGATAACAGGGATGCGGAACAGGTATGCTGAGGTAATACAGGTAACCAGTGATAACAGGGATGCGGAACAGGTATGCTGAGGTAATACAGGTAACCAGTGATAACAGGGATGCGGAACAGGTATGCTGAGGTAATACAGGTAACCAGTGATAACAGGGATGCGGAACAGGTATGCTGAGGTAATACAGGTAACCAGTGATAACAGGTATGCTGAGGTAATACAGGAAACCAGTGATGACAGGGATGCGGAACAGGTATGCTGAGGTAATAAGGTAACCAGTGATAACAGGGATGCGGAACAGGTATGCTGAGGTAATACAGGTAACCAGTGATAACAGGGATGCGGAACAGGTATGCTGAGGTAATACAGGTAACCAGTGATGACAGGGATGCGGAACAGGTATGCTGGGGTAATACAGGTAACCAGTGATAACAGGGATGCGGAACAGGTATGCTGAGGTAATACAGGTAACCAGTGATAACAGGGATGCGGACCAGGTATGCTGAGGTAATACAGGTAACCAGTGATAACAGGGATGCGGAACAGGTATGCTGAGGTAATACAGGTAACCAGTGATGACAGGGATGCGGAACAGGTATGCTGAGGTAATACAGGTAACCAGTGATAACAGGTATGCTGAGGTAATAAGGTAACCAGTGATAACAGGGATGCGGAACAGGTATGCTGGGGTAATACAGGTTACCAGTGATGACAGGGATGCGGAACAGGTATGCTGAGGTAATACAGGTAACCAGTGATAACAGGGATGCGGAACAGGTATGCTGAGGTAATACAGGTAACCAGTGATAACAGGGATGCGGAACAGGTATGCTGAGGTAATACAGGTAACCAGTGATGACAGGGATGCGGAACAGGTATGCTGAGGTAATAAGGTAACCAGTGATAACAGGGATGCGGAACAGGTATGCTGAGGTAATACAGGTAACCAGTGATGACAGGGATGCGGAACAGGTATGGTGGGGTAATACAGGTAACCAGTGATAACAGGGATGCGGACCAGGTATGCTGAGGTAATACAGGTAACCAGTGATAACAGGGATGCGGAACAGGTATGCTGAGGTAATACAGGTAACCAGTGATAACAGGTATGCTGAGGTAATAAGGTAACCAGTGATGACAGGGATGCGGAACAGGTATGCTGAGGTAATACAGGTAACCAGTGATGACAGGGATGCAGAACAGGTATGCTGAGGTAATACAGGTAACCAGTGATAACAGGGATGCAGAACAGGTATGCTGAGGTAATACAGGTAACCAGTGATAACAGGGATGCGGAACAGGTATGCTGGGGTAATAAGGTAACCAGTGATAACAGGGATGCGGAACAGGTATGCTGAGGTAATACAGGTAACCAGTGATAACAGGGATGCGGAACAGGTATGCTGCGGTAATACAGGTAACCAGTGATGACAGGGATGCGGAACAGGTATGCTGGGGTAATACAGATAACCAGTGATGACAGAGATGCGGAACAGGTATGCTGAGGTAATACAGGTAACCAGTGATAACAGGGATGCGGAACAGGTATGCTGAGGTAATACAGGTAACCAGTGATGACAGGGATGCGGAACAGGTATGCTGAGGTAATACAGGTAACCAGTGATGACAGGGATGCGGAACAGGTATGTTGGGGTAATACAGGTAACCAGTGATAACAGGGATGCGGAACAGGTATGCTGAGGTAATACAGGTAACCAGTGATAACAGGGATGCGGAACAGGTATGCTGGGGTAATACAGGTAACCAGTGATGACAGGGATGCAGAACAGGTATGCTGGGGTAATACAGGTAACCAGTGATAACAGGTATGCTGAGGTAATACAGGTAACCAGTGATAACAGGGATGCGGAACAGGTATGCTGAGGTAATACAGGTAACCAGTGATGACAGGGATGCAGAACAGGTATGCTGAGGTAATACAGGTAACCAGTGATGACAGGGATGCGGAACAGGTATGCTGAGGTAATACAGGTAACCAATGATAACAGGGATGCGGAACAGGTATGCTGGGGTAATACAGGTAACCAGTGATGACAGGGATGCGGAACAGGTATGCTGAGGTAATACAGGTAACCAGTGATGACAGGGATGCGGAACAGGTATGCTGAGGTAATACAGGTAACCAGTGATGACAGGGATGCGGAACAGGTATGCTGAGGTAATACAGGTAACCAGTGATGACAGGGATGCGGAACAGGTATGCTGAGGTAATACAGGTAACCAGTGATGACAGGGATGCAGAACAGGTATGCTGAGGTAATACAGGTAACCAGTGATGACTGGGATGCGGAACAGGTATGCTGAGGTAATACAGGTAACCAGTGATGACAGGGATGCGGAACAGGTATGCTGAGGTAATACAGGTAACCAGTGATGACAGGGATGCAGAACAGGTATGCTGAGGTAATACAGGTAACCAGTGATAACAGGGATGCGGAACAGGTATGCTGGGGTAATACAGGTAACCAGTGATGACAGGGATGCGGAACAGGTATGCTGAGGTAATACAGGTAATCAGTGATGACAGGGATGCGGAACAGGTATGCTGAGGTAATACAGGTAACCAGTGATGACAGGGATGCAGAACAGGTATGCTGAGGTAATACAGGTAACCAGTGATGACAGGGATGCGGAACAGGTATGCTGGGGTAATACAGGTAACCAGTGATAACAGGGATGGGAACAGGTATGCTGGGGTAATACAGGTAACCAGTGATAACAGGGATGGGGAACAGGTATGCTAGGGTAATACAGGTAACCAGTGATAACAGGGATGCGGAACAGGTATGCTGAGGTAATACAGGTAACCAGTGATGACAGGGATGCGGAACAGGTATGCTGAGGTAATACAGGTAACCAGTGATAACAGGTATGCTGGGGTAATACATTTAACCAGTGATAACAGGGATGCGGAACAGGTATGCTGGGGTAATACAGGTAACCAGTGATAACAGGGATGCGGAACAGGTATGCTGGGGTAATACAGGTAACCAGTGATAACAGGGATGCGGAACAGGTATGCTGAGGTAATACAGGTAACCAGTGATAACAGGGATGCGGAACAGGTATGCTGGGGTAATACAGGTAACCAGTGATAACAGGGATGCGGAACAGGTATGCTGAGGTAATACAGGTAACCAGTGATGACAGGGATGCGGAACAGGTATGCTGAGATAATACAGGTAACCAGTGATAACAGGGATGCGGAACAGGTATGCTGGGGTAATACAGGTAACCAGTGATAACAGGGATGCGGAACAGGTATGCTGGGGTAATACAGGTAACCAGTGATAACAGGGATGCGGAACAGGTATGCTGGGGTAATACAGGTAACCAGTGATAACAGGGATGCGGAACAGGTATGCTGGGGTAATACAGGTAACCAGTGATAACAGGGATGCGGAACAGGTATGCTGGGGTAATACAGGTAACCAGTGATAACAGGAATGCGGAACAGGTATGCTGGGGTAATACAGGTAACCAGTGATGACAGGTATGCTGAGGTAATAGAGGTAACCAGTGATGACAGGGATGCGGAACAGGTATGCTGAGGTAATACAGGTAACCAGTGATAACAGGGATGCGGAACAGGTATGCTGAGGTAATAGAGGTAACCAGTGATGACAGGGATACGGAACAGGTATGCTGGGGTAATAAGGTAACCAGTGATAACAGGGATGCGGAACAGGTATGCTGAGGTAATAGAGGTAACCAGTGATAACAGGGATGCGGAACAGGTATGCTGAGGTAATACAGGTAACCAGTGATAACAGGGATGCGGAACAGGTATGCTGAGGTAATACAGGTAACCAGTGATAACAGGGATGCGGAACAGGTATGCTGAGGTAATACAGGTAACCAGTGATGACAGGGATGCGGAACAGGTATGCTGAGGTAATACAGGTAACCAGTGATGACAGGGATGCGGAACAGGTATGCTGAGGTAATACAGGTAACCAGTGATGACAGGGATGCGGAACAGGTATGCTGAGGTAATACAGGTAACCAGTGATGACAGGGATGCGGAACATGTATGCTGAGGTAATACAGGTAACCAGTGATGACAGGGATGCGGAACGGGTATGCTCAGGTAATACAGATAACCAGTGATAACAGGGATGCGGAACAGGTATGCTGGGGTAATACAGGTAATCAGTGATGACAGGGATGCGGAACAGGTATGCTGAGGTAATACAGGTAACCAGTGATAACCGGGATGCAGAACAGGTATGCTGAGGTAATACAGGTAACCAGTGATAACAGGGATGCAGAACAGGTATGCTGAGGTAATACAAGTAACCAGTGATAACAGGGATGCAGAACAGGTATGCTGAGGTAATACAGGTAACCAGTGATAACAGGGATGCGGAACAGGTATGCTGAGGTAATAGAGGTAACCAGTGATGACAGGGATGCGGAACAGGTATGCTGAGGTAATAGAGGTAACCAGTGATGACAGGGATGCGGAACAGGTATGCTGAGGTAATACAGGTAACCAGTGATGACAGGGATGCGGAACAGGTATGCTGAGGTAATACAGATAACCAGTGATAACAGGGATGCGGAACAGGTATGCTGAGGTAATACAGGTAACCAGTGATAACAGGGATGCGGAACAGGTATGCTGAGGTAATACAGGTAACCAGTGATAACAGGGATGCGGAACAGGTATGCTGAGGTAATACAGGTAACCAGTGATGACAGGGTTGCGGAACAGGTATGCTGAGGTAATACAGGTAACCAGTGATGACAGGGATGCGGAACAGGTATGCTGAGGTAATACAGGTAACCAGTGATGACAGGGATGCGGAACAGGTATGTTGGGGTAATACAGGTAACCAGTGATAACAGGGATGCGGAACAGGTATGCTGAGGTAATACAGGTAACCAGTGATAACAGGGATGCGGAACAGGTATGCTGGGGTAATACAGGTAACCAGTGATGACAGGGATGCAGAACAGGTATGCTGGGGTAATACAGGTAACCAGTGATAACAGGTATGCTGAGGTAATACAGGTAACCAGTGATAACAGGGATGCGGAACAGGTATGCTGAGGTAATACAGGTAACCAGTGATGACAGGGATGCAGAACAGGTATGCTGAGGTAATACAGGTAACCAGTGATGACAGGGATGCGGAACAGGTATGCTGAGGTAATACAGGTAACAATTGATAACAGGGATGCGGAACAGGTAAGCTGGGGTAATACAGGTAACCAGTGATGACAGGGATGCGGAACAGGTATGCTGAGGTAATACAGGTAACCAGTGATGACAGGGATGCGGAACAGGTATGCTGAGGTAATACAGGTAACCAGTGATGACAGGGATGCGGAACAGGTATGCTGAGGTAATACAGGTAACCAGTGATGACAGGGATGCGGAACAGGTATGCTGAGGTAATACAGGTAACCAGTGATGACAGGGATGCAGAACAGGTATGCTGAGGTAATCCAGGTAACCAGTGATGACTGGGATGCGGAACAGGTATGCTGAGGTAATACAGGTAACCAGTGATGACAGGGATGCGGAACAGGTATGCTGAGGTAATACAGGTAACCAGTGATGACAGGGATGCAGAACAGGTATGCTGAGGTAATACAGGTAACCAGTGATAACAGGGATGCGGAACAGATATGCTGGGGTAATACAGGTAACCAGTGATGACAGGGATGCGGAACAGGTATGCTGAGGTAATACAGGTAACCAGTGATGACAGGGATGCGGAACAGGTATGCTGGGGTAATACAGGTAACCAGTGATAACAGGGATGCGGAACAGGTATGCTGAGGTAATACAGGTAACCAGTGATAACAGGGATGCGGACCAGGTATGCTGAGGTAATACAGGTAACCAGTGATAACAGGGATGCGGAACAGGTATGCTGAGGTAATACAGGTAACCCAGTGATGACAGGGATGCGGAACAGGTATGCTGAGGTAATACAGGTAACCAGTGATAACAGGTATGCTGAGGTAATAAGGTAACCAGTGATAACAGGGATGCGGAACAGGTATGCTGAGGTAATACAGGTAACCAGTGATGACAGGGATGCGGAACAGGTATGCTGGGGTAATACAGGTAACCAGTGATAACAGGGATGCGGACCAGGTATGCTGAGGTAATACAGGTAACCAGTGATAACAGGGATGCAGAACAGGTATGCTGAGGTAATACAGGTAACCAGTGATAACAGGGATGCGGAACAGGTATGCTGGGGTAATACAGGTAACCAGTGATGACAGGGATGCGGAACAGGTATGCTGAGGTAATACAGGTAACCAGTGATAACAGGGATGCGGAACAGGTATGCTGAGGTAATACAGGTAACCAGTGATAACAGGGATGCGGAACAGGTATGCTGAGGTAATACAGGTAACCAGTGATGACAGGGATGCGGAACAGGTATGCTGAGGTAATAAGGTAACCAGTGATAACAGGGATGCGGAACAGGTATGCTGAGGTAATACAGGTAACCAGTGATGACAGGGATGCGGAACAGGTATGCTGGGGTAATACAGGTAACCAGTGATAACAGGGATGCGGACCAGGTATGCTGAGGTAATACAGGTAACCAGTGATAACAGGGATGCGGAACAGGTATGCTGAGGTAATACAGGTAACCAGTGATAACAGGTATGCTGAGGTAATAAGGTAACCAGTGATAACAGGGATGCAGAACAGGTATGCTGAGGTAATACAGGTAATCAGTGATGACAGGGATGCGGAACAGGTATGCTGAGGTAATACAGGTAACCAGTGATGACAGGGATGCAGAACAGGTATGCTGAGGTAATACAGGTAACCAGTGATAACAGGGATGCAGAACAGGTATGCTGAGGTAATACAGGTAACCAGTGATAACAGGGATGCGGAACAGGTATGCTGGGGTAATAAGGTAACCAGTGATAACAGGGATGCGGAACAGGTATGCTGAGGTAATACAGGTAACCAGTGATAACAGGGATGCGGAACAGGTATGCTGCGGTAATACAGGTAACCAGTGATGACAGGGATGCGGAACAGGTATGCTGGGGTAATACAGATAACCAGTGATGACAGAGATGCGGAACAGGTATGCTGAGGTAATACAGGTAACCAGTGATAACAGGGATGCGGAACAGGTATGCTGAGGTAATACAGGTAACCAGTGATAACAGGGATGCGGAACAGGTATGCTGGGGTAATACAGGTAACCAGTGATGACAGGGATGCAGAACAGGTATGCTGGGGTAATACAGGTAACCAGTGATAACAGGTATGCTGAGGTAATACAGGTAACCAGTGATAACAGGGATGCGGAACAGGTATGCTGAGGTAATACAGGTAACCAGTGATGACAGGGATGCGGAACAGGTATGCTGAGGTAATACAGGTAACCAGTGATGACAGGGATGCGGAACAGGTATGCTGAGGTAATACAGGTAACCAGTGATGACAGGGATGCGGAACAGGTATGCTGAGGTAATACAGGTAACCAGTGATAACAGGGATGCAGAACAGGTATGCTGAGGTAATACAGGTAACCAGTGATAACAGGGATGCGGAACAGGTATGCTGGGGTAATACAGGTAACCAGTGATGACAGGGATGCGGAACAGGTATGCTGAGGTAATACAGGTAACCAGTGATAACAGGGATGCGGAACAGGTATGCTGAGGTAATACAGGTAACCAGTGATAACAGGGATGCGGAACAGGTATGCTGAGGTAATACAGGTAACCAGTGATGACAGGGATGCGGAACAGGTATGCTGAGGTAATAAGGTAACCAGTGATAACAGGGATGCGGAACAGGTATGCTGAGGTAATACAGGTAACCAGTGATGACAGGGATGCGGAACAGGTATGCTGGGGTAATACAGGTAACCAGTGATAACAGGGATGCGGACCAGGTATGCTGAGGTAATACAGGTAACCAGTGATAACAGGGATGCGGAACAGGTATGCTGAGGTAATACAGGTAACCAGTGATAACAGGTATGCTGAGGTAATAAGGTAACCAGTGATAACAGGGATGCAGAACAGGTATGCTGAGGTAATACAGGTAATCAGTGATGACAGGGATGCGGAACAGGTATGCTGAGGTAATACAGGTAACCAGTGATGACAGGGATGCAGAACAGGTATGCTGAGGTAATACAGGTAACCAGTGATAACAGGGATGCAGAACAGGTATGCTGAGGTAATACAGGTAACCAGTGATAACAGGGATGCGGAACAGGTATGCTGGGGTAATAAGGTAACCAGTGATAACAGGGATGCGGAACAGGTATGCTGAGGTAATACAGGTAACCAGTGATAACAGGGATGCGGAACAGGTATGCTGCGGTAATACAGGTAACCAGTGATGACAGGGATGCGGAACAGGTATGCTGGGGTAATACAGATAACCAGTGATGACAGAGATGCGGAACAGGTATGCTGAGGTAATACAGGTAACCAGTGATAACAGGGATGCGGAACAGGTATGCTGAGGTAATACAGGTAACCAGTGATAACAGGGATGCGGAACAGGTATGCTGGGGTAATACAGGTAACCAGTGATGACAGGGATGCAGAACAGGTATGCTGGGGTAATACAGGTAACCAGTGATAACAGGTATGCTGAGGTAATACAGGTAACCAGTGATAACAGGGATGCGGAACAGGTATGCTGAGGTAATACAGGTAACCAGTGATGACAGGGATGCGGAACAGGTATGCTGAGGTAATACAGGTAACCAGTGATGACAGGGATGCGGAACAGGTATGCTGAGGTAATACAGGTAACCAGTGATGACAGGGATGCGGAACAGGTATGCTGAGGTAATACAGGTAACCAGTGATGACAGGGATGCGGAACAGGTATGCTGAGGTAATACAGGTAACCAGTGATGACAGGGATGCAGAACAGGTATGCTGAGGTAATACAGGTAACCAGTGATGACTGAGATGCGGAACAGGTATGCTGAGGTAATACAGGTAACCAGTGATGACAGGGATGCGGAACAGGTATGCTGAGGTAATACAGGTAACCAGTGATGACAGGGATGCAGAACAGGTATGCTGAGGTAATACAGGTAACCAGTGATAACAGGGATGCGGAACAGGTATGCTGGGGTAATACAGGTAACCAGTGATGACAGGGATGCGGAACAGGTATGCTGAGGTAATACAGGTAATCAGTGATGACAGGGATGCGGAACAGGTATGCTGAGGTAATACAGGTAACCATTGATGACAGGGATGCAGAACAGGTATGCTGAGGTAATACAGGTAACCAGTGATGACAGGGATGCGGAACAGGTATGCTGGGGTAATACAGGTAACCAGTGATAACAGGGATGGGAACAGGTATGCTGGGGTAATACAGGTAACCAGTGATAACAGGGATGGGGAACAGGTATGCTAGGGTAATACAGGTAACCAGTGATAACAGGGATGCGGAACAGGTATGCTGAGGTAATACAGGTAACCAGTGATGACAGGGATGCGGAACAGGTATGCTGAGGTAATACAGGTAACCAGTGATAACAGGTATGCTGGGGTAATACATTTAACCAGTGATAACAGGGATGCGGAACAGGTATGCTGGGGTAATACAGGTAACCAGTGATAACAGGGATGCGGAACAGGTATGCTGGGGTAATACAGGTAACCAGTGATAACAGGGATGCGGAACAGGTATGCTGAGGTAATACAGGTAACCAGTGATAACAGGGATGCGGAACAGGTATGCTGGGGTAATACAGGTAACCAGTGATAACAGGGATGCGGAATAGGTATGCTGAGGTAATACAGGTAACCAGTGATGACAGGGATGCGGAACAGGTATGCTGAGATAATACAGGTAACCAGTGATAACAGGGATGCGGAACAGGTATGCTGGGGTAATACAGGTAACCAGTGATAACAGGGATGCGGAACAGGTATGCTGGGGTAATACAGGTAACCAGTGATAACAGGGATGCGGAACAGGTATGCTGGGGTAATACAGGTAACCAGTGATAACAGGGATGCGGAACAGGTATGCTGGGGTAATACAGGTAACCAGTGATAACAGGGATGCGGAACAGGTATGCTGGGGTAATACAGGTAACCAGTGATAACAGGGATGCGGAACAGGTATGCTGGGGTAATACAGGTAACCAGTGATGACAGGTATGCTGAGGTAATAGAGGTAACCAGTGATGACAGGGATGCGGAACAGGTATGCTGAGGTAATACAGGTAACCAGTGATAACAGGGATGCGGAACAGGTATGCTGAGGTAATAGAGGTAACCAGTGATGACAGGGATACGGAACAGGTATGCTGGGGTAATAAGGTAACCAGTGATAACAGGGATGCGGAACAGGTATGCTGAGGTAATAGAGGTAACCAGTGATAACAGGGATGCGGAACAGGTATGCTGAGGTAATACAGGTAACCAGTGATAACAGGGATGCGGAACAGGTATGCTGAGGTAATACAGGTAACCAGTGATAACAGGGATGCGGAACAGGTATGCTGAGGTAATACAGGTAACCAGTGATGACAGGGATGCGGAACAGGTATGCTGAGGTAATACAGGTAACCAGTGATGACAGGGATGCGGAACAGGTATGCTGAGGTAATACAGGTAACCAGTGATGACAGGGATGCGGAACAGGTATGCTGAGGTAATACAGGTAACCAGTGATGACAGGGATGCGGAACAGGTATGCTGAGGTAATACAGGTAACCAGTGATGACAGGGATGCGGAACGGGTATGCTGAGGTAATACAGATAACCAGTGATAACAGGGATGCGGAACAGGTATGCTGGGGTAATACAGGTAATCAGTGATGACAGGGATGCGGAACAGGTATGCTGAGGTAATACAGGTAACCAGTGATAACCGGGATGCAGAACAGGTATGCTGAGGTAATACAGGTAACCAGTGATAACAGGGATGCAGAACAGGTATGCTGAGGTAATACAAGTAACCAGTGATAACAGGGATGCAGAACAGGTATGCTGAGGTAATACAGGTAACCAGTGATAACAGGGATGCGGAACAGGTATGCTGAGGTAATAGAGGTAACCAGTGATGACAGGGATGCGGAACAGGTATGCTGAGGTAATACAGGTAACCAGTGATGACAGGGATGCGGAACAGGTATGCTGAGGTAATAGAGGTAACCAGTGATGACAGGGATGCGGAACAGGTATGCTGAGGTAATACAGGTAACCAGTGATGACAGGGATGCGGAACAGGTATGCTGAGGCAATACAGATAACCAGTGATAACAGGGATGCGGAACAGGTATGCTGAGGTAATACAGGTAACCAGTGATAACAGGGATGCGGAACAGGTATGCTGAGGTAATACAGGTAACCGGTGATAACAGGGATGCGGAACAGGTATGCTGAGGTAATACAGGTAACCAGTGATGACAGGGTTGCGGAACAGGTATGCTGAGGTAATACAGGTAACCAGTGATGACAGGGATGCGGAACAGGTATGCTGAGGTAATACAGGTAACCAGTGATGACAGGGATGCGGAACAGGTATGTTGGGGTAATACAGGTAACCAGTGATAACAGGGATGCGGAACAGGTATGCTGAGGTAATACAGGTAACCAGTGATAACAGGGATGCGGAACAGGTATGCTGGGGTAATACAGGTAACCAGTGATGACAGGGATGCAGAACAGGTATGCTGGGGTAATACAGGTAACCAGTGATAACAGGTATGCTGAGGTAATACAGGTAACCAGTGATAACAGGGATGCGGAACAGGTATGCTGAGGTAATACAGGTAACCAGTGATGACAGGGATGCAGAACAGGTATGCTGAGGTAATACAGGTAACCAGTGATGACAGGGATGCGGAACAGGTATGCTGGGGTAATACAGGTAACCAGTGATGACAGGGATGCGGAACAGGTATGCTGAGGTAATACAGGTAACCAGTGATGACAGGGATGCGGAACAGGTATGCTGAGGTAATACAGGTAACCAGTGATGACAGGGATGCGGAACAGGTATGCTGAGGTAATACAGGTAACCAGTGATGACAGGGATGCGGAACAGGTATGCTGAGGTAATACAGGTAACCAGTGATGACAGGGATGCAGAACAGGTATGCTGAGGTAATACAGGTAACCAGTGATGACTGGGATGCGGAACAGGTATGCTGAGGTAATACAGGTAACCAGTGATGACAGGGATGCGGAACAGGTATGCTGAGGTAATACAGGTAACCAGTGATGACAGGGATGCAGAACAGGTATGCTGAGGTAATACAGGTAACCAGTGATAACAGGGATGCGGAACAGGTATGCTGGGGTAATACAGGTAACCAGTGATGACAGGGATGCGGAACAGGTATGCTGAGGTAATACAGGTAATCAGTGATGACAGGGATGCGGAACAGGTATGCTGAGGTAATACAGGTAACCAGTGATGACAGGGATGCAGAACAGGTATGCTGAGGTAATACAGGTAACCAGTGATGACAGGGATGCGGAACAGGTATGCTGGGGTAATACAGGTAACCAGTGATAACAGGGATGGGAACAGGTATGCTGGGGTAATACAGGTAACCAGTGATAACAGGGATGCGGAACAGGTATGCTAGGGTAATACAGGTAACCAGTGATAACAGGGATGCGGAACAGGTATGCTGAGGTAATACAGGTAACCAGTGATGACAGGGATGCGGTACAGGTATGCTGAGGTAATACAGGTAACCAGTGATAACAGGTATGCTGGGGTAATACATTTAACCAGTGATAACAGGGATGCGGAACAGGTATGCTGGGGTAATACAGGTAACCAGTGATAACAGGGATGCGGAACAGGTATGCTGAGGTAATACAGGTAACCAGTGATAACAGGGATGCGGAACAGGTATGCTGGGGTAATACAGGTAACCAGTGATAACAGGTATGCTGGGGTAATACATTTAACCAGTGATAACAGGGATGCGGAACAGGTATGCTGGGGTAATACAGGTAACCAGTGATAACAGGGATGCGGAACAGGTATGCTGAGGTAATACAGGTAACCAGTGATAACAGGGATGCGGAACAGGTATGCTGGGGTAATACAGGTAACCAGTGATAACAGGGATGCGGAACAGGTATGCTGAGGTAATACAGGTAACCAGTGATGACAGGGATGCGGAACAGGTATGCTGAGATAATACAGGTAACCAGTGATAACAGGGATGCGGAACAGGTATGCTGGGGTAATACAGGTAACCAGTGATAACAGGGATGCGGAACAGGTATGCTGGGGTAATACAGGTAACCAGTGATAACAGGGATGCGGAACAGGTATGCTGGGGTAATACAGGTAACCAGTGATAACAGGGATGCGGAACAGGTATGCTTGGGTAATACAGGTAACCAGTGATAACAGGGATGCGGAACAGGTATGCTGGGGTAATACAGGTAACCAGTGATAACAGGGATGCGGAACAGGTATGCTGGGGTAATACAGGTAACCAGTGATGACAGGTATGCTGAGGTAATAGAGGTAACCAGTGATGACAGGGATGCGGAACAGGTATGCTGAGGTAATACAGGTAACCAGTGATAACAGGGATGCGGAACAGGTATGCTGAGGTAATACAGGTAACCAGTGATGACAGGGATGCGGAACAGGTATGCTGAGGTAATAGAGGTAACCAGTGATGACAGGGATACAGAACAGGTATGCTGGGGTAATAAGGTAACCAGTGATAACAGGGATGCGGAACAGGTATGCTGAGGTAATAGAGGTAACCAGTGATAACAGGGATGCGGAACAGGTATGCTGAGGTAATACAGGTAACCAGTGATAACAGGGATGCGGAACAGGTATGCTGAGGTAATACAGGTAACCAGTGATGACAGGGATGCGGAACAGGTATGCTGAGGTAATACAGGTAACCAGTGATGACAGGGATGCGGAACAGGTATGCTGAGGTAATACAGGTAACCAGTGATGACAGGGATGCGGAACGGGTATGCTGAGGTAATACAGATAACCAGTGATAACAGGGATGCGGAACAGGTATGCTGGGGTAATACAGGTAATCAGTGATGACAGGGATGCGGAACAGGTATGCTGAGGTAATACAGGTAACCAGTGATAACCGGGATGCAGAACAGGTATGCTGAGGTAATACAGGTAACCAGTGATAACAGGGATGCAGAACAGGTATGCTGAGGTAATACAAGTAACCAGTGATAACAGGGATGCAGAACAGGTATGCTGAGGTAATACAGGTAACCAGTGATAACAGGGATGCGGAACAGGTATGCTGAGGTAATAGAGGTAACCAGTGATGACAGGGATGCGGAACAGGTATGCTGAGGTAATACAGGTAACCAGTGATGACAGGGATGCGGAACAGGTATGCTGAGGTAATACAGATAACCAGTGATAACAGGGATGCGGAACAGGTATGCTGAGGTAATACAGGTAACCAGTGATAACAGGGATGCGGAACAGGTATGCTGAGGTAATACAGGTAACCAGTGATAACAGGGATGCGGAACAGGTATGCTGAGGTAATACAGGTAACCAGTGATGACAGGGTTGCGGAACAGGTATGCTGAGGTAATACAGGTAACCAGTGATGACAGGGATGCGGAACAGGTATGCTGAGGTAATACAGGTAACCAGTGATGACAGGGATGCGGAACAGGTATGCTGAGGTAATACAGGTAACCAGTGATGACAGGGATGCGGAACAGGTATGCTGAGGTAATACAGGTAACCAGTGATGACAGGGATGCGGAACAGGTATGCTGAGGTAATACAGGTAACCAGTGATGACAGGGATGCGGAACAGGTATGCTGGGGTAATACAGGTAACCAGTGATGACAGGGATGCGGAACAGGTATGCTGAGGTAATACAGGTAACCAATGATGACAGGGATGCAGACAGAGCAGGGAATTGCAGGAACATGTAACAAGCTGCAGATTGCTGACAGGTAGATAATATTACACAGGAATCTCCCACCTTGTGTTTGCAGGAATACACAAAGCAGCACAGGGATATCACGCTGAAGAGTCTATGACAAGGCATAGGGGCGTATTTATTAATGAGTATTTGTGGGATATCAAGACCCACTTCTTTATCAAAGCCGGCGGCAACAAGTGACGTGATATGTCCCACTGAGGAGGGGGTCCCAATGGTGCCATTGATCGCGGCCCAAGACTGCTTCTTTTTGAGAGGCAGAAGTCCTTTGTCTCTGCCCAGACTCAGTATTGGTAATTCCCCTGACTGCAGGCCTTTTCATTGCTGTGGACCCCAGTGCTATGCACTGACTGCACCGCCGGCAGTTCTGCCTCTGTGTCAGGGAGAATCCCTGAAATAGCAGCAATCTCCCTGACTACCTGAGGAGTGCAGCAATCTCCCTGACTACCTGAGGAGTGTAGCAATCTCCCTGACTCCCTGAGGAGTGCAGCAATCTCCCTGACTCCCTGAGGAGTGTAGCGCAATCTCCCTGACTACCTGAGGAGTGTAGCAATCTCCCTGACTCCCTGAGGAGTGCAGCAATCTCCCTGACTACCTGAGGGGTGTAACAATCTCCCTGACTCCCTGAGGAGTGCAGCAATCTCCCTGACTCCCTGAGGAGTGTAGCAATCTCCCTGACTCCCTGAGTAGTGCAGCAATCTCCCTGACTCCCTGAGGAGTGTAGCAATCTCCCTGACTACCTGAGGAGTGTAGTAATCTCCCTGACTCCCTGAGGAGGGCAGCAATCTCCCTGACTCCCTGAGGAGTGTAGCAATCTCCCTGACTACCTGAGGAGTGTAGCAATCTCCCTGACTACCTGAGGAGTGTAGCAATCTCCCTGACTCCCTGAGGAGTGTAGCAATCTCCCTGGCTCCCTGAGGAGTGCAGCAATCTCCCTGACTACCTGAGGAGTGTAGCAATCTCCCTGACTACCTGAGGAGTGTAGCAATCTCCATGACTCCCTGAGGAGTGCAGCAATCTCCCTGACTACCTGAGGAGTGTAGCAATCTCCATGACTCCCTGAGGAGTGCAGCAATCTCCCTGACTACCTGAGGAGTGCAGCAATCTCCCTGACTACCTGAGGAGTGTAGCAATCTCCCTGACTACCTGAGGAGTGTAGCAATCTCCCTGACTACCTGAGGAGTGTAGCAATCTCCCTGACTACCTGAGGAGTGTAGCAATCTCCCTGACTCCCTGAGGAGTGCAGCAATCTCCCTGACTACCTGAGGAGTGTAGCAATCTCCCTGACTCCCTGAATAGTGCAGCAATCTCCCTGACTACCTGAGGAGTGTAGCAATCTCCCTGACTCCATGAGGAGTGTAGCAATCTCCCTGACTACCTGAGGAGTGTAGCAATCTCCCTGACTCCCTGAGGAGTGTAGCAATCTCCCTGACTCCCTGAATAGTGCAGCAATCTCCCTGACTCCCTGAGGAATGTAGCAATCTCCCTGACTACCTGAGGAGTGTAGCAATCTCCCTGACTCCCTGAGGAGTGCAGCAATCTCCCTGACTACCTGAGGAGTGCAGCAATCTCCCTGACTCCCTGAGGAGTGTAGCAATCTCCCTGACTACCTGAGGAGTGTAGCAATCTCCCTGACTACCTGAGGAATGTAGCAATCTCCCTAAATCCCTGAGGAGTGTAGCAATCTCCCTAAATCCCTGAGGAGTGTAGCAATCTCCCTGACTACCTGAGGAGTGTAGCAATCTCCCTGACTCCCTGAGGAGTGCAGCAATCTCCCTGACTACCTGAGGAGTGTAGCAATCTCCCTGACTACCTGAGGAGTGTAGCAATCTCCCTGACTACCTGAGGAGTGTAGCAATCTCCCTGACTACCTGAGGAGTGTAGCAATCTCCCTGACTCCCTGAGGAGTGCAGCAATCTCCCTGACTCCCTGAGGAGTGTAGTAATCTCCCTGACTACCTGAGGAGTGTAGCAATCTCCCTGACTCCCTGAGGAGTGCAGCAATCTACCTGACTCCCTGAGAAGTGTAGCAATCTTCCTGACTACCTGAGGAGTGCAGCAATCTCCCTGACTACCTGAGGAGTGTAGCAATCTCCCTGACTCCCTGAGGAGTGCAGCAATCTCCCTGACTACCTGAGGAGTGTAGCAATCTCCCTGACTACCTGAGGGGTGTAACAATCTCCCTGACTCCCTGAGGAGTGTAGCAATCTCCCTGACTACCTGAGGAGCATACTTACCGATATTCTGGCTGCTCTCTGCGGGAGAGAGCAGCCAGGTCGGCTCAGCGGGCGGGCAGGGAAGGCTGTGCTGTAAAGGAGGGGGTGGCCGGAGGTGGGACAGGGGCGGAGCAAGGGTGGGACAGGGGCGGAGCAAGGGTGGGGCCACAATGACACCTCCTTTAAGCCACGCCCCCGCTCTGTAATGCCGCGATCACCGGCACTACACTGCAGGGGGCGTGGCTATGATGACGCGATTCAGCAAGAATCGCGTCATCGACTGCCTGGACCGCCCACTTTACACACTAAGTGGGCGGACGGGCAGGGGGGACCCCGCAAATCGGGAGACTTGCCTGCTCTTCCGGGGGGCCGGGAGGGTCACCCGATTTTCGGGAGCCTCCCGGCCATTCCGGGAGAGTAGGCATGTATGCCTGAGGAGTGTAGCAATCTCCCTGGCTCCCTGAGGAGTGTAGCAATCTCCCTGACTACCTGAGGAGTGTAGCAATCTCCCTGACTACCTGAGGAGTGTAGCAATCTCCCTGACTCCCTGAGTAGTGTAGTAATCTCCCTGACTACCTGAGGAGTGCAACAATCTCCCTGACTACCTGAGGAGTGTAGCAATCTCCCTGACTACCTGAGGAATGCAGCAATCTCCCTGGCTCCCTGAGGAGTGTAGCAATCTCCCTGAACTACCTGCGGAGTGTAGCAATCTCCCTGACTCCCTGAATAGTGCTGCAATCTCCCTGACTCCCTGAGGAGTGCAGCAATCTCCCTGACTCCCTGAGGAGTGTAGCAATCTCCCTGGCTCCCTGAGGAGTGTAGCAATCTCCCTGACTACCTGAGGAGTGCAGCAATCTCCCTGACTCCCTGAGGAGTGTAGCAATCTCCCTGACTACCTGAGGAGTGCAGCAATCTCCCTGACTACCTGAGGAGTGTAGCAATCTCCCTGACTACCTGAGGAGTGTAGCAATCTCCCTGACTCCCTGAGGAGTGCAGCAATCTCCCTGACTACCTGAGGAGTGTAGCAATCTCCCTGACTACCTGAGGGGTGTAACAATCTCCCTGACTCCCTGAGGAATGCAGCAATCTCCCTGACTACCTGAGGAGTGTAGCAATCTCCATGACTCCCTGAGGAGTGTAGCAATCTCCCTGACTACCTGAGGAGTGTAGCAATCTCCATGACTCCCTGAGGAGTGTAGCAATCTCCCTGACTACCTGAGGAGTGTAGCAATCTCCCTGACTCCCTGAGGAGTGCAGCAATCTCCCTGACTCCCTGAGGAGTGCAGCAATCTCCCTGACTACCTGAGGAGTGCAGCAATCTCCCTGACTCCCTGAGGAGTGTAGCAATCTCCCTGACTACCTGAGGAGTGTAGCAATCTCCCTGACTACCTGAGGAGTGTAGCAATCTCCCTGACTCCCTGAGGAGTGCAGCAATCTCCCTGACTACCTGAGGAGTGCAGCAATCTCCCTGACTCCCTGAGGAGTGTAGCAATCTCCCTGACTACCTGAGGAGTGTAGCAATCTCCCTGACTACCTGAGGAGTGTAGCAATCTCCCTGACTACCTGAGGGGTGTAACAATCTCCCTGACTCCCTGAGGAGTGTAGCAATCTCCCTGACTACCTGAGGAGTGTAGCAATCTCCCTGACTCCATGAGGAGTGCAGCAATCTCCCTGACTACCTGAGGAGTGCAGCAATCTCCCTGACTCCCTGAGGAGTGTAGCAATCTCCCTGACTACCTGAGGAGTGTAGCAATCTCCCTGACTACCTGAGGAGTGTAGCAATTTCCCTGACTACCTGAGGAGTGTAGCAATCTCCATGACTACCTGAGGAGTGTAGCAATCTCCATGACTCCCTGAGGAGTGTAGCAATCTCCCTGACTACCTGAGGAGTGTAGTAATCTCCCTGACTACCTGAGGAGTGTAGCAATCTCCCTGACTACCTGAGGAGTGTAGCAATCTCCATGACTCCCTGAGGAGTGTAGCAATCTCCCTGACTCCCTGAGGAGTGTAGCAATCTCCCTGGCTCCCTGAGGAGTGTAGCAATCTCCCTGACTCCCTGAGGAGTGTAGCAATCTCCCTGACTCCCTGAGGGCCCCAAGACAGGGGGCCCACCCACCAGCAACCAAGCAGGAAAGCAGGATTCGGAAGGGGGGTTTCCTTAGAAGCACACACGTGTGTGTGTGTGTGTGTGTGTGTGTGTGTGTGTGTGTGTGTGTGTGTGTGTGTGTGTATACACACACACACATTACATAGAACTCATGCACCCCCATACACACAAATACATACACACAAAACACATACACACATACATATACACGAATAGAACATATACACATATATACAGTATACACAGATAGAACACATACACACATAGAACACAAACTGTGTGTACACGTACACTTACATTAAAGCCTGCCCTGGGGAAAAGGGTGAGGATGCCGCAGCCAGGACATATTGCTGGGAGCCAGGGGCACAGTTCACCATTAGGCCCCGCCCCCACGGCAAAAATGCCGTGATTCGCGGGTCGGCGCGGAGGGGGCGGAGCCAATATGACATGATTCTATAACAATTATCTTATATTACCTCCGTCCCCTCTGCTCCGACCCCCGAATCGCAGCATACCCCCGCACAAAGACCCCACGCTGCAGTGGGGAGAAGACTACCGGCTGCAAGAGAGGGAGGTTTCCGCGCTGCCAGCGGGTCTGTTATGTCCCACTCGCGGCTGTGCGTGTGGCTCCCTCCCCCTCCTAATGGGCAGCTCGGATCAGGGATTGATACAGGCAGCAATCTCCAGCCTCCACTGCAGCCAGGAGAGCTGCTGCAGGTGGCGGAGGCTGGAGAGGGGACAGCAGCACCAGAGCGGGGCAGCGCAGCTTTGGCTGGGGGCCCCTTATGACAGGGGGGCCCGGGGTACTGACCCCCTGGCCCCCCCCCCCTTAATCCGGCTCTGACTCCCTGAGGAGTGTAGCAATCTCCCTGGCTCCCTGAGGAGTGCAGCAATCTCCCTGGCTCCCTGAGGAGTGCAGCAATCTCCCTGGCTCCCTGAGGAGTGTAGCAATCTCCCTGGCTCCCTGAGGAGTGCAGCAATCTCTCTGACTCCCTGAGGAGTGCAGCAATCTCCATGACTCCCTGAGGAGTGTAGCAATCTCCCTGACTCCCTGAGTAGTGCAACAATCTCCCTGACTACCCGAGGAGTGCAGCAATCTCCCTGACTCCCTGAGGAATGTAGCAATCTCCCTGAGTCACTGAGGAGTGTAGCAATCTCCCTGAGGAGTGCAACAATCTCCCTGACTCCCTGAGGAGTGTAGTAATCTCCCTGACTCCCTGAGGAGTGTAGCAATCTCCCTGACTCCCTGAGGAGTGTAGCAATCTCCCTGAGGAGTGTAGCAATCTCCCTGACTCCCTGAGTAGTGCAACAATCTCCCTGACTACCTGAGGAGTGCAGCAATCTCCATGACTCCCTGAGGAATGCAGCAATCTCCCTGACTCCCTGAGGAGTGTAGTAATCTCCCTGGCTCCCTGAGGAGTGTAACAATCTCCCTGACTCCCTGAGGAGTGTAGCAATCTCCCTGGCTCCCTGGGGAGTGTAGCAATCTCCCTGACTCCCTGAGGAGTGTAGCAATCTCCCTGACTCCCTGAGGAGTGTAGCAATCTCCCTGAGTCACTGAGGAGTGTAGCAATCTCCCTGAGTCACTGAGGAGTGTAGTAATCTCCCTGACTACCCGAGGAGTGTAGCAATCTCCCTGACTCCCTGAGGAGTGTAGCAATCTCCCTGACTCCCTGAGGAGTGTAGCAATCTGCCTGACTCCCTGAGGAGTGTAGCAATCTCCCTGACTCCCTGAGGAGTGTAGCAATCTGCCTGACTCCCTGAGGAATGTAGCAATCTCCCTGAGTCACTGAGGAGTGGAGCAATCTCCCTGAGTCACTGAGAAGTGTAGCAATCTCCATGACTCCCTGAGGAGTGTAGCAATCTCCCTGACTCCCTGAGGAGTGTAGCAATCTCCCTGACTCCCTGAGGAGTGTAGCAATCTCCCTGACTCCCTGAGGAGTGTAGCAATCTCCCTGACTCCCTGAGGAGTGTAGCAATCTCCATGACTCCCTGAGGAATGTAGCAATCTCCCTGACTCCCTGAGGAGTGTAGTAATCTCCCTGACTCCCTGAGGAGTGTAGCAATCTCCCTGGCTCCCTGAGGAGTGTAGCAATCTCCCTGATTCCCTGAGGAGTGCAATCTCCCTGAGGAGTGTAGCAATCTCCCTGAGTCACTGAGGAGTGTAGCAATCTCCCTGACTCCCTGAGGAGTGTAGCAATCTCCCTGACTCCCTGAGGAGTGTAGTAATCTCCCTGACTTCCTGAGGAGTGTAGCAATCTCCCTGACTCCCTGAGGAGTGTAGTAATCTCCCTGACTCCCTGAGGAGTGCAGCAATCTCTCTGGCTCCCTGAGGAGTGCAGCAATCTCCCTGGCTCCCTGAGGAGTGTAGCAATCTCCCTGACTCCCTGAGGAGTGCAGCAATCTCCCTGAGGAGTGCAGCAATCTCCCTGGCTCCCTGAGGAGTGCAGCAATCTCCCTGGCTCCCTGAGGAGTGTAGCAATCTCCCTGGGTGCACCTTATCCCCATTATGTAGCTGTTATATTCTTGGCTAAAGAAAAAAAAGAGATGAGAGACATATATGTGGAAATGGGACCATCAGCGCCATTTCCCTGGCTCGGTTATAAGGCGCACTGATCACTATGGTGACGTGCGTTTTCATTTATGATGTCTTGTGACCACCTGTGAGAAGGACACAATACATGAAGAAGCCCTGAGAAGTATCAGCGTCATCTCATCAACAAGTAGATGTCACTGACGGCTGTGGGGCTCATTTACATTGGATGGCAGTAATGTGTATGACGCCTCTCAGATGTAGCGGTACACGCCCGCGCTGATAGGTGTTACTGTCACATCTCCCTGACAGGCTTTTCCGAAAGTAGGCGAGTACTGGCATAAGCCACTGGCCACTAAGCTCTCACTGCCTACCATTGGTGCCGAACATTGGCCCTCATTCCGAGTTGTTCGCTCGGTATTTTTCATCGCATCGCAGTGAAAATCCGCTTAGTACGCATGCGCAATGTTCGCACTGCGACTGCGCCAAGTAACTTTACTATGAAGAAAGTATTTTTACTCACGGCTTTTTCTTCGCTCCGGCGATCGTAATGTGATTGACAGGAAATGGGTGTTACTGGGCGGAAACACGGCGTTTCAGGGGCGTGTGGCTGAAAACGCTACCGTTTCCGGAAAAAACGCAGGAGTGGCCGGGGAAACGGTGGGAGTGCCTGGGCGAACGCTGGGTGTGTTTGTGACGTCAACCAGGAACGACAAGCACTGAAATGATCGCACAGGCAGAGTAAGTCTGGAGCTACTCTGAAACTGCTAAGTAGTTAGTAATCGCATTATTGCGAATACATCGGTCGCAATTTTAAGAAGCTAAGATTCACTCCCAGTAGGCGGCGGCTTAGCGTGTGTAACTCTGCTAAATTCGCCTTGCGACCGATCAACTCGGAATGAGGGCCATTGTGGCTATAGAGGCTGAAGAGACAGCGGGTATCCCCTATTCCTCCTCTGCCGCCAATCCGCTAATTAAATGGTTTAGGTGGTGTGATTATAGGGTGGATTTAAGGGTAGAAACATGCACAGCTGGTAATCAACCAACCCTCTCAACTTCCAAGAGGGCTGAGGCCTTAGTGCAGGCAGGGGTGTATCTTCCTATTGGCCAGGATGGCACTCGCCAGGGGCGCCAGCCGAGGAGGGGCGCCGTCCAGAGGTGCCACCCTCGGGCAGTAGGTAGATTCACTTTTAGAGGCAGCAGCTATCCCCCCACACCCGTGTAGTTCCTCACCAGCAGGGATGCCCAGTAATGATTCCAGCATGCAGCAGCGGCTGCTGGGAGATGCAGTTTATGTAGAGTTTCTTGTCTGTATTGTGGTGCGGTGCTGGATCCCGGCGCCAATTACAGTGGCTGCTGCTGCACTCTTTGATCATTAATGGGCATCCCTGATGTTGAGGAACTACACGGGGGTGTGGGGATAGCTGCCGCCTCTAAAAGTGAATCTACCTAAAAGTGCTGCCTTTAATAGTAAAAATAAGAATTTACTTACCGATAATTCTATTTCTCGGAGTCCGTAGTGGATGCTGGGGTTCCTGAAAGGACCATGGGGAATAGCGGCTCCGCAGGAGACAGGGCACAAAAAGTAAAGCTTTAGGATCAGGTGGTGTGCACTGGCTCCTCCCCCTATGACCCTCCTCCAAGCCTCAGTTAGGATACTGTGCCCGGACGAGCGTACACAATAAGGAAGGATTTTGAATCCCGGGTAAGACTCATACCAGCCACACCAATCACACTGTACAACTTGTGATCTGAACCCAGTTAACAGTATGATAACAGCGGAGCCTCTGAAAAGATGGCTCACAACAATAATAACCCGATTTTTGTAACAATAACTAAGTACAAGTAATGCAGATAATCCGCACTTGGGATGGGCGCCCAGCATCCACTACGGACTCCGAGAAATAGAATTATCGGTAAGTAAATTCTTATTTTCTCTATCGTCCTAGTGGATGCTGGGGTTCCTGAAAGGACCATGGGGATTATACCAAAGCTCCCAAACGGGCGGGAGAGTGCGGATGACTCTGCAGCACCGAATGAGAGAACTCCAGGTCCTCCTCAGCCAGGGTATCAAATTTGTAGGATTTTACAAACGTGTTTGCCCCTGACTAAATAGCCGCTCGGCAAAGTTGTAAAGCCGAGACCCCTCGGGCAGCCGCCCAAGATGAGCCCACCTTCCTTGTGGAATGGGCATTTACATATTTTGGCTGTGGCAGGCCTGCCACAGAATGTGCAAGCTGAATTGTATTACACATCCAACTAGCAATAGTCTGCTTAGAAGCAAGAGCACCCAGTTTGTTGGGTGCATACAGGATAACAGCAAGTCAGTTTTCCTGACTCCAGCCGTCCTGGAACCTATACTTTCAGGGCCCTGACAACATCCAGCAACTTGGAGTCCTCCAAGTCCCTAGTAGGCGCAAGGCACCACAATAAGCTGGTTCAGGTGAAACACTGACACCACCTTAGGGAGAGAACTGGGGACGAGTCCGCAGCTCTGCCCTGTCCGAATGGACAAACAGATATGGGCTTTTTTGAGAAAAAACCCACCAATTTGACACTCGCCTGGCCCAGGCCAGGGCCAAGAGCATGGTCACTTTTCATGTGAGATGCTTCAAATCCACAGATTTGACTGGTTTTAAACCAATGTGATTTGAGGAATCCCAGAACTACGTTGAGATCCCACAGTGCCACTGGAGGCACAAAAGGGGGTTGTATATGCAATACTCCCTTGACAAACTTCTGGACTTCAGGAACTGAAGCCAATTCTTTCTGGAAGAAAATCGACAGGGCCGAAATTTGAACCTTAATGGGCCCCAATTTGAGGCCCATAGACACTCCTGTTTGCAGGAAATGCAGGAATCGACCGAGTTGAAATTTCTTCGTGGGGCCTTCCTGGCCTCACACCACGCAACATATTTTCGCCACATGTGGTGATAATGTTGTGCGGTCACCTCCTTCCTGGCTTTGACCAGGGTAGGAATGACCTCTTCCGGAATGCCTTTTTCCCTTAGGATCCGGCGTTCCACCGCCATGCCGTCAAACGCAGCTGCGGTAAGTCTTGGAACAGACATGGTACTTGCTGAAGCAAGTCCCTTCTTAGCGGCAGAGGCCATAAGTCCTCTGTGAGCATCTCTTGAAGTTCCGGGTACCAAGTCCTTCTTGGCCAATCCGGAGCCATGAGTATAGTTCTTACTCCTCTACGTCTTATAATTCTCAGTACCTTAGGTATGAGAAGCAGAGGAGGGAACACATACACCGACTGGTACACCCACGGTGTTACCAGAACGTCCACAGCTATTGCCTGAGGGTCTCTTGACCTGGCGCAATACCTGTCCCGTTTTTTGTTCAGACGGGACGCTTTTGCCATTGCCCTCCTGCTTCTTGTGCCGCCCTGTCTGTTTACGTGGGCGACTGCCGTGATGTTTTTCCCACTGGATCAATACCGGCTGACCTTGAAGCAGAGGTCTTGCTAAGCTTAGAGCATTATAAATTTACCCTTAGCTCCAGTATATTTATGTGGAGAAAAGTCTCCAGACTTGATCACACTCCCTGGAAATTTTTTCCTTGTGTGACTGCTCCCCAGCCTCTCGGGCTGGCCTCCGTGGTCACCAGCATCCAATCCTGAATGCCGAATCTGCGGCCCTCTAGAAGATGAGCACTCTGTAACCACCACAGGAGAGACACCCTTGTCCTTGGATATAGGGTTATCCGCTGATGCATCTGAAGATGCGATCCGGACCATTTGTCCAGCAGATCCCACTGAAAAGTTCTTGCGTGAAATCTGCCGAATGGAATTGCTTCGTAGGAAGCCACCATTTTTACCAGGACCCTTGTGCAATGATGCACTGACACTTTTCCTGGTTTTAGGAGGTTCTTGACTAGCTCGGATAACTCCCTGGCTTTCTCTTCCGGGAGAAACACCTTTTTCTGGACTGTGTCCAGAATCATCCCTAGGCACAGCAGACGTGTCGTCAGGATCAGCTGCGATTTTGGAATATTTAGAATCCATCCGTGCTGTTGTAGCAGTATCCGAGATAGTGCTACTCCGACCTCCAACTGTTCCCTGGACTTTGCCCTTATCAGGAGATCGTCCAAGTAAGGGGTAATTAAGACGCCTTTTCTTCGAAGAAGAATCATCATTTCGGCCATTACCTTGGTAAAGACCCGGGGTGCCGTGGACAATCCAAACGGCAGCGTCTGAAACTGACAGTGACAGTTCTATACCACGAACCTGAGGTACCCTTAGTGAGAAGGGCAAATTTGGGACATGGAGGTAAGCATCCCTGATGTCCCGGGACACTATATAGTCCCCTTCTTCCTGGTTCGTTATCACTGCTCTGAGTGACTCCATCTTGATTTGAACCTTTGTAAGTGTTCAAATTTTTTTAGATTTAGAATAGGTCTCACCTAGCCTTCTGGCTTCAGTACCACAATATAGTGTGGAATAATACCCCTTTCCTTGTTGTAGGAGGGGTAATTTGATTATCACCTGCTGGGAATACAGCTTGTGAATTTTTTCCCATACTGCCTCCTTGTCGGAGGGATACCTTGGTAAAGCAGACTTCAGGAGCCTGCGAGGGGGAAACGTTTCGACATTCCAATCTGTACCCCTGGGATACTACTTGTAGGATCCAGGGGTCCTGTACGGTCCCAGCGTCATGCTGAGAGCTTGGCAGAAGCGGTGGAAGGCTTCTGTTCCTGGGAATGGGCTGCCTGCTGCAGTCTTCTTCCCTTTCCTCTATCCCTGGGCAAATATGACTCTTATAGGGACGAAAGGACTGAGGCTGAAAAGACGGTGTCTTTTTCTGCAGAGATGTGACTTAGGGTAAAAACGGTGGATTTTCCAGCAGTTGCCGTGGCCACCAGGTCCGATGGACCGACCCCAAATAACTCCTCTTCCTTTATACGGCAATACACCTTTGTGCCGTTTGGAATCTGCATCACCTGACCACTGTCGTGTCCATAAACATCTTCTGGCAGATATGGACATCGCACTTACTCTTGATGCCAGAGTGCAAATATCCCTCTGTGCATCTCGCATATATAGAAATGCATCCTTTAAATGCTCTATAGTCAATAAAATACTGTCCCTGTCAAGGGTATCAATATTTTTAGTCAGGGAATCCGACCAAGCCACCCCAGCTTTGCACATCCAGGCTGAGGCGATCGCTGGTCGCAGTATAACACCAGTATGTGTGTATATACTTTTATATGATATTTTCCAGCCTCCTGTCAGCTGGCTCCTTGAGGACGGCCCTATCTATAGACGGTACCGCCACTTGTTTTGATAAGCGTGTGAGCGCCTTATCCACCCTAAGGGGTGTTTCCCAACGCGCCCTAACTTCTGGCGGGAAAGGGTATACCGCCAATAATTTTCTATCGGGGGGAACCCACGCATCATCACACACTTCATTTAATTTATCTGATTCAGGAAAAACTACAGGTAGTTTTTTCACATCCCACATAATACCCTCTTTTGTGGTACTTGTAGTATCAGAAATATGTAACACCTCCTTCATTGCCCTTAACGTGTGGCCCTAATAAGGAATACGTTTGTTTATTCACCGTCGACACTGGATTCAGTGTCCGTGTCTGTGTCTGTGTCGACCGACTAAGGTAAACGGGCGTTTTAAAACCCCTGACGGTGTTTTTGAGACGTCTGGACCGGTACTAATTGTTTGTCGGCCGTCTCATGTCGTCAACCGACCTTGCAGCGTGTTGACATTATCACGTAATTCCCTAAATAAGCCATCCATTCCGGTGTCGACTCCCTAGAGAGTGACATCACCATTACAGGCAATTGCTCCGCCTCCTCACCAACATCGTCCTCATACATGTCGACACACACGTACCGACACACAGCACACACACAGGGAATGCTCTGATAGAGGACAGGACCCACTAGCCCTTTGGAGAGACAGAGGGAGAGTTTGCCAGCACACACCAAAAAACGCTATAATTATATAGGGACAACCTTATATAAGTGTTTTCCCTTATAGCATCTTTTTATATATTTCTAACGCCAAATTAGTGCCCCCCCTCTCTGTTTTAACCCTGTTTCTGTAGTGCAGTGCAGGGGAGAGCCTGGGAGCCTTCCCTCCAGCCTTTCTGTGAGGGAAAATGGCGCTGTGTGCTGAGGAGATAGGCCCCGCCCCTTTTTCGGCGGGCTCGTCTCCCGCTCTTCAACGGATTCTGGCAGGGGTTAAATATCTCCATATAGCCCCCGGAGGCTATATGTGAGGTATTTTTTGCCAAAAAATAGGTTTACATTGCCTCCCAGGGCGCCCCCCTCCCAGCGCCCTGCACCCTCAGTGACTGCCGTGTGAAGTGTGCTGAGAGCAATGGCGCACAGCTGCAGTGCTGTGCGCTACCTTAAGAAGACTGAGGAGTCTTCTGCCGCCGATTCTGGACCTTCTTCTCTTTTCAGCATCTGCAAGGGGGCCGGCGGCGAGGCTCCGGTGACCATCCAGGCTGTACCTGTGATCGTCCCTCTGGAGCTAATGTCCAGTAGCCAAAGAAGCCAATCCATCCTGCACGCAGGTGAGTTCACTTCTTCTCCCCTAAGTCCCTCGTTGCAGTGATCCTGTTGCCAGCAGGACTCACTGTAAAATAAAAAACCTAAGCTAAACTTTTCTAAGCAGCTCTTTAGGAGAGCCACCTAGATTGCACCCTTCTCGGCCGGGCACAAAAATCTAACTGAGGCTTGGAGGAGGGTCATAGGGGGAGGAGCCAGTGCACACCACCTGATCCTAAAGCTTTACTTTTTGTGCCCTGTCTCCTGCGGAGCCGCTATTCCCCATGGTCCTTTCAGGAACCCCAGCATCCACTAGGACGATAGAGAAATCAGCATAGGGCATACGTGTGTCTGGCACTGTGGGGACATACGTGTATCTGGCACTGTGGGGGCATACGTGTGTCTGGCACTGTGGGGGCATACGTGTGTCTGGCACTGTGTGGGCATTTGAGTGTCCGGCACTGTGGGGGCATACGAGTGTCTGGCACTGAGGGGGCATATGTGTATCTGGCACTGTGAGGGCATATGTGTATGAGGCACTATACTCGGAGGCATTATGTGTATCTGGCACTGCACTACTGGGGTCATTATGTGTAACTGGCACTATACTGGGGGACATCATGTGCATCTGACACTATACTGGGGACATTATGTGTAAGGAGAACTACTGCGGGTATAGTGTGAAAGGCTGCTAATTGTATGTGTGTGTGTGCATGTGTCGGGGGGGTGATTACATATTTATAGTTTGATATCATAATATAAAATTGTGCACGCCTTCCCATATATATATATATATATATATAGTCACGATCCATGCAGTTTCGCCCTCTGCTCTGGTGCCCAGCACTCTGCTCTGTATCTGCAGCTTGGTAATTATCTGTTACCACAGCTGTGAGCAGCACCTGAACTCACTATATAGGCCAATGCAATCCCGTTATCCTGCTACGTTGCATACTCTGCTACAATGCAATCCCGTTATCCTGCTACATTGCATACTCTACTCCAGTGCTATCCTGTGATCCTGCTACAGTGCAATCCCATTATCCTGCTACGTTGCATACTCTACTACAGTGCTATCCTGTGATCCTGCTACAGTGCAATCCTGTTATCCTGCTATATTGCATACTCTACTACAGTGCTGTCCTGTGATCCTGCTACAGTGCTATCCTGTTATCCTGCTACATTGCATACTCTACCACAGTGCTATCCTGTGATCCTGCTACAGTGCAATCCTGTTATCCTGCTATGTTGCATACTCTACCACAGTGCTATCCTGTGATCCTGCTACAGTGCAATCCCATTATCCTGCTACGTTGCATACTCTACTACAGTGCTATCCTGTGATCCTGCTATAGTGCAATCCCGTTATCCTGCTACGGTGCTAACCTTCTACAGTGCAATCCTGCAACCCTGCATTCTCTGCTCAAATGCATCCTGCTACGGTGCTAATTCTGCTACAGAACAATCCTATTATAGTGTCTATACAGTCTACAGCGTTACAAGTGCCTTCACAGTCCACAGCGTCTCAAGTGTTTCCACAGTCTACAGCATTTTCATGTAATCACAGTCTTCAGTGTGTCCATGTACTCACAGTCTCCTGGCGTTCCCGTGCCCCCACAGTTTCCAGCGTTTCTGTGTTTCCTCAGTTCCCAGCATCACAAGTGAGTTTCCAATCCCAGCATCACAAGTGTGTTCCCAAGTATCCAGTACTGCCAAGTACTTCCCAGACTCCCAGCATTGCAAGTGCAATTTCAATTCTCCCTCTCATTTTGTGTTCTCCAACCATTCCTGGTTTTTACTTATTGTTCGCAGTTGTACACTGCTTTACCCTGTATAAATAAACCTGCTATTGTACCGAGAACATCAGTCCCTGTGAATATGTTCCTACAGAGGAAATTCCAAATAGATTCTGATATATATATATATATATATATATATATATATATAGGCACTACTGTATGGCATAATGCGTATAAGGGGTACTACTGTGTAGCATAATGTGAATAATGTACATGTGAGTAAGGCACACTACCAGGGGCCCCATAGCATACTTCCATGCCGCGGAACAGGCCCGCCCCCTGCTGCCGCCGCACGTGCACCCCCATCCCCCCATGGATTACTCCATAGAAACCCCTTCCCCGCAGCACTCACCATTAGGGCTGCACTGCTGCCTCATCCGCTTTCCCGGCCGGCCCGGCTTTACCTCATGTCACCTCACAGACGCTGGGAGGAGGTGTGGCCGTGGTCCAGAGATGTCCCTGCAGACTCAGCCATGCCTCCTCCCAGCATTAATACTCAGGAGAGGCGGAACTGGTGGCCGGGTGAGCAGGTGTGGCTGCATTGCAGCAGCACACCTAAAGGTAAAAGATGCCAACGCCGGGGCTCACTCAGTAACTACAGTAGGTGCAGGGGAAGGCTCGGGCCCCAGAGACAACTCGGGCCCCACAGCAGTCGCATCCCCTGAACCTATGGTAGCTAAGCCCATGCGCTCTACTGTGGTGTAATTTTAATTGGGGTAGTATTGATTGGCCATGACCCTTTTTTAGGCACACGTGCCTTCCCTATTTCAAATATCAAATATAGGGGAGGGGGGGCACCAGTCCTTTACTTTGCCAGGGGCGCTTGGACCCCTAAATACACCCCTGAGTGCAGGGTCTTCTGCTTGTTACTTAGGGGGTCATTCCGAGTTGATCGCTCGCTAGCAGTCTTTAACAGCCGTGCAAACGCTATGCCGCCGCCCACTGGGAGTGTATTTTAGCTTAGCAGAAGTGCGAATGAAAGGATCGCAGAGCGGCTACAAAGTTTTTTTGTGCAGTTTCAGAGTAGCTCCAGACCTACTCCTCGCTTGCAATCACTTCAGAATGTTCAGTTCCTGTTTTGACATCACAAACCCGCCCTGCATTCACCCAGCCACGCCTGCGTTCTCCCAGATACACCTGCGTTTTTCCTGGCATGCCTGTGTTTTTTCCGAACACTCCCTGAAAACGCTCAGTTGACACCCAGAAACGCCCTCTTCATTTCAATCACTCTGCGGCCACCAGTATGACTGAAATGCTTTGCCAGAATCTGTGCAAAATGACGTCGTTTGTTGTGCGCCGCATACGCATGCACAGAACTGCTGTTTTTTAGCCTGATCGCTATGCTGCGAACAAATGCAGCTAGCGATCAACTCGGAATGAGCACCAGTGGGCCTAATTCAGAGTAGATCGCAGCAGGAATTTTGTTAGCAGTTGGGCAAAACCATGTGCACTGCAGGTGGGGCAGATGTAACATGTGCAGAGAGAGTTAGATTTGGGTGGGTTATATTATTTCTGTGCAGGGTAAATACTGGCTGCTTTATTTTTACACTGCAATTTAGATTTCAGTTTGAATACATCCCACCCAAATCTAACTCACTCTGCACATGTTACATCTGCCCCCCCCCACCTGCAGTGCACATGGGGGGTCATTCCAAGTTGATCGTAGCTGTGCTAAATTTAGCACAGCTACGATCATCTTCCCTGACATATGGGGACACACCCACCGCAGGGCTAGTCCGCCCACATGTCAGTCCGGCCCCTCCCCGCACAAATACAAAAGCATCGCACAGCGGCGATGCTTTTGTATTTGTGGAGTAACTTCCAGCCAGCGCTGCTCCTGCGGCTGGCCGGGAGTTGATCGTCGCTGCCACTGGCCGCAGCGGCTGCGTGTAACGTCACGCAGCCGTCGCGGCCCGCCCCCCCCCCAATGTTCCGGCCATGCCTGCATTGGCCGGACCGCACCCTCTAAACGGCGGCTTAACGCCGCCGTCCAGCCCCCTCCCACCCTGCGACCGCCTCTGCCTGCCAATCAGGCGGAGGCGATCGCAACTGAACGACGGACTTCGGCCGTCCGGCATGCGCCGGCACACTGCGGCGCCGGCGCATGCGCAATTCCGACCCAATCACTGCGCTGCGTTGAACTGCAGCGAGCGATCAGGTCGGAATGACCCCCATGGTTTTGCCCAACTGCTAACAAATTTGCTGCTGTATTGTGCTGTGTTCTATATTCTGCATATTACTATCTGCTGTAGACTAACAATGTTTTACTGTTTGTGTTCCTAAGTGTTCTACCCTCGTCCTTTGGGCCTTTCCCTTTTTACTTTTTTCGTATGCTGTCTGTTTTCTTTCACACTATGTTGATCTTGAGTATATATTGTGACAGAACCACATAGATGGAGTACAGTCCAGCTCACTTTATTTCCACCTCAGGCAGGTAACACAGTACATGCAGGTTTTTACAGGCAGTCTTTAAACAGCGGCATAATATTCCAAGTTCTGGTAATCACAAATAGTACAGATTCCAAATGGATCCTAACGTAATCCCAGACTCCCATCTATAGCCTGGCCACTTGCTGGCATCAGGAGCCATGACCTACTGAACAAACACATTTTTAAAGGTCGCAGACATGTTGTAGTGATTAGCCCAGCTGTGGCTTACAACAGACTCAGCTAAAACCTGGTCTGGATTCCATCAGACCTATTGTTGCTGCTCCAATTCTGCTAAATCCTGCCGTTCCACATTAACCTCATGTGGAATCATGCTATCCCTGCCACAGTATTATGCTGCATTTATATGGGTGTGGATAATTAGTTCTACAGTCACTGGGTCCACCACTAATGGTAGACATGCATTAGGTCGACAGGGGCAAAAGATAGATACAGAATAGGTAGACAGTAGGAAAGAAGACAGGTTCAAAAGTCGGCATGTAAATGGTTGACGCTAGATTGTAAACAGTAATGTAGCTACAGTATGTCACATTGTTGTATGCTCTGCCCTATGTATGGCCCTACAGAACCCTGGTGGCTCTATATTAATATAAAGAAATGATAATAATAATTTGATTAGTTAATACCGGTTCCTTTCCTAATAACGAGCGATGTGACTGACTCCTGATCCTGCTGTTACAGAGAGAAGACGCATTGCCTCTCCCCACGTCCCCTCCGCTGCCGGTGGAAAAGGTAAGAACGTATGGGGGAGGGGTGGGGGGGTTTCTGGGTGACACACAAACATGTGCATTGGTGGGGGGGACCTTGTTCTACACAGAAATATTCACATTTCATGTATGATGACACATTCTGCAATGCTATATTGATATAAAGGGGTGGAGCTTAGTCTCTGAGCTGGCGGGAATCCTCCTGTTGCGCTCTGATAAAGGGACATGTTGCACCGCTCTGGAGCACGTCCCTGAGAAGGAGATCACTAGGGGCACTGCAACCAATGCTAACAATCAGCACGCGGTGCCTGGCATACAACGCACGTGCACTGTGGACGCAGGACTGCTGACAACACCGCCTGGCTACTTGTACAGCGCTGCAGGTTGTGTGCCTCCACTTGTGTCTGCACCCACGGCTCCTCCCCCAGCGTGTCCCGATCACTGCTGGCCACACAGCGACTCAGACTGCAACCAGGGCTCTGTCCCCGCTCCGCTGCGCCGGCCTCATGATACACCCTGCAGAAAGTCTGCGTGTCCAGTGCAGCTCCGGCCGGGCATGGGGATGAGCTGCGCCTGCGCTGAGCCGAGGGCTGCGCTCCTCTTGCCGAATCCTGCGCAGGCAGCACAGAACGAGATGCTGCAGACTGAGGAGGCTGCTGCTCCCTGCATGATATGACAGTGTTATGGGAGGTCTAATCGCCCCAATCCCCCCTTGTACATTGTGTTTCACCAGTTATGTAATCCTACGCAGTGCAGTGTAACCCTGTGTGTGTGTGTGTGTGTGTGTGTGTGTGTGTGTGTGCTGGAGCAGTGCAGTGTAACCCTGTGTGTGTGTGTGTGTGTGTGTGTGTGTGCTGGAGCAGTGCAGTGTAACCCTGTGTGTGTGTGTGTGTGTGTGTGTGCTGGAGCAGTGCAGTGTAACCGTGTGTGTGTGTGTGTGTGTGTGTGTGTGTGCTGGAGCAGTGCAGTGTAACTGTGTGTGTGTGTGTGTGTGTGTGTGTGTGTGTGTTGGAGCAGTGCAGTGTAACCGTGTGTGTGTGTGTGTGTGTGTGTGTGTGTGTGTGTGCTGGAGCAGTGCAGTGTACCGTGTGTGTGTGTGTGTGTGTGTGTGTGTGCTGGAGCAGTGCAGTGTAACCCTGTGTGTGTGTGTGCTGGAGCAGTGCAGTGTAACCGTGTGTGTGTGTGTGTGTGTGTGCTGGAGCAGTGCAGTGTAACCCTGTGTGTGTGTGTGTGTGTGTGTGTGTGTGTGTGTGTGTGCTGGAGCAGTGCAGTGTACCGTGTGTGTGTGTGTGTGTGTGTGTGTGTGTGTGTGTGTGTGTGTGTGTGTGTGTGTGCTGGAGCAGTGCAGTGTACCCTGTGTGTGTGTGTGTGTGTGTGTGTCGTGGAGCAGTGCAGTATAACTGTGTGTGTGTGTGTGTGTGTGTGTGTGCTGGAGCAGTGCAGTGTAACCGTGTGTGTGTGTGTGTGTGTGTGTGTGTGTGTGCTGGAGCAGTGCAGTGTAACCGTGTGTGTGTGTGTGTGTGTGTGTGTGCTGGAGCAGTGCAGTGTAACCCTGTGTGTGTGTGTGTGTGTGTGTGTGTGTGTGTGTGTGTGTGCTGGAGCAGTGCAGTGTAACCCTGTGTGTGTGTGTGTGTGTGTGTGCTGGAGCAGTGCAGTGTAACCGTGTGTGTGTGTGTGTGTGTGCTGGAGCAGTGCAGTGTAACCCTGTGTGTGTGTGTGTGTGTGTGTGTGTGTGTGCTGGAGCAGTGCAGTGTACCCTGTGTGTGTGTGTGTGTGTGTGTGTGTGCTGGAGCAGTGCAGTGTACCGTGTGTGTGTGTGTGTGTGTGTGTGTGTGTGTGTGTGTGTGTGTGTGTCGTGGAGCAGTGCAGTATAACTGTGTGTGTGTGTGTGTGTGTGTGCTGGAGCAGTGCAGTGTAACCCTGTATGTGTGTGTGTGTGTGTGTGTGTGTGTGTGTGTGCTGGAGCAGTGCAGTGTAACCCTGTATGTGTGTGTGTGTGTGTGTGTGTGTGTGTGTGTGTGTGTGTGTGTGTGTGTGCTGGAGCAGTGCAGTGTAACCGTGTGTGTGTGTGTGTGTGCTGGAGCAGTGCAGTGTAACCGTGTGTGTGTGTGTGTGTGTGTGTGTGTGTGTGCTGGAGCAGTGCAGTGTAACCCTGTATGTGTGTGTGTGTGTGTGTGCTGGAGCAGTGCAGTGTAACCGTGTGTGTGTGTGTGTGTGTGTGTGTGTGTGTGTGTGTGTGCTGGAGCAGTGCAGTGTAACCCTGTATGTGTGTGTGTGTGTGCTGGAGCAGTGCAGTGTAACCGTGTGTGTGTGTGTGTGTGTGTGTGTGTGTGCTGGAGCAGTGCAGTGTAACCCTGTGTGTGTGTGCTGGAGCATTGCAGTGTAACCGTGTGTGTGTGTGTGTGTGTGCGCGTGCTGGAGCAGTGCAGTGTTACCATGTGTGTGTGTGCTGGAGCATTGCAGTGTAACCGTGTGTGTGTGTGTGTGTGTGCGCGTGCTGGAGCAGTGCAGTGTAACCGTGTGTGTGTGTGTGCTGGAGCATTGCAGTGTAACCCTGTGTGTGTGTGTGTGTGTGTGTGTGTGTGTGTGCTGGAGCAGTGCAGTGTAACCCTGTGTGTGTGTGCTGGAGCATTGCAGTGTAACCCTGTGTGTGTGTGCTGGAGCAGTGCAGTGTAACCCTGTGTGTGTGTGTGCTGGAGCAGTGCAGTGTAACCCTGTGTGTGTGTGCTGGAGCATTTCAGTGTAACCTTGTGTGTGTGTGCTGGAGCAGTGCAGTGTAACCCTGTGTGTGTGTGTGTGCTGGAGCAGTGCAGTGTAACCCTGTGTGTGTGTGCTGGAGCAGTGCAGTGTAACCCTGTGTGTGTGTGTGCTGGAGCATTGCAGTGTAACCCTGTGTGTACGTGCTGGAGCATTTCAGTGTAACCCTGTGTGTGTGTGCTGGAGCATTTCAGTGTAACCCTGTGTGTGTGTGCTGGAGCATTGCAGTGTAACCCTGTGTGTACGTGCTGGAGCAGTGCAGTGTAACCCTGTGTGTACGTGCTGGAGCAGTGCAGTGTAACCCTGTGTGTGTGCTGGAGCATTGCAGTGTAACCCTGTGTGTGTGTGCTGGAGCAGTGCAGTGTAACCCTGTGTGTGTGTGCTGGAGCATTGCAGTGTAACCCTGTGTGTGTGTGCTGGAGCAGTGCAGTGTAACCCTGTGTGTACGTGCTGGAGCATTTCAGTGTAACCCTGTGTGTGTGTGCTGGAGCATTGCAGTGTAACCCTGTGTGTGTGTGCTGGAGCATTGCAGTGTAACCCTGTGTGTGTGTGCTGGAGCAGTGCAGTGTAACCCTGTGTGTGTGTGCTGGAGCATTGCAGTGTAACCCTGTGTGTGTGTGCTGGAGCATTTCAGTGTAACCCTGTGTGTGTGTGCTGGAGCATTGCAGTGTAACCCTGTGTGTACGTGCTGGAGCAGTGCAGTGTAACCCTGTGTGTACGTGCTGGAGCAGTGCAGTGTAACCCTGTGTGTGTGTGCTGGAGCATTGCAGTGTAACCCTGTGTGTGTGTGCTGGAGCATTGCAGTGTAACCCTGTGTGTGTGTGCTGGAGCATTGCAGTGTAACCCTGTGTGTACGTGCTGGAGCAGTGCAGTGTAACCCTGTGTGTGTGTGTGCTGGAGCATTTCAGTGTAACCCTGTGTGTGTGTGCTGGAGCAGTGCAGTGTAACCCTGTGTGTGTGTGTGCTGGAGCATTTCAGTGTAACCCTGTGTGTGTGTGCTGGAGCATTGCAGTGTAACCCTGTGTGTACGTGCTGGAGCAGTGCAGTGTAACCCTGTGTGTACGTGCTGGAGCAGTGCAGTGTAACCCTGTGTGTGTGTGCTGGAGCATTGCAGTGTAACCCTGTGTGTGTGTGCTGGAGCATTGCAGTGTAACCCTGTGTGTGTGTGCTGGAGCATTGCAGTGTAACCCTGTGTGTACGTGCTGGAGCAGTGCAGTGTAACCCTGTGTGTGTGTGTGCTGGAGCATTTCAGTGTAACCCTGTGTGTGTGTGCTGGAGCAGTGCAGTGTAACCCTGTGTGTGTGTGCTGGAGCAGTGCAGTGTAACCCTGTGTGTGTGTGCTGGAGCATTTCAGTGTAACCCTGTGTGTGTGTGCTGGAGCAGTGCAGTGTAACCCTGTGTGTGTGTGCTGGAGCAGTGCAGTGTAACCCTGTGTGTGTGTGCTGGAGCATTTCAGTGTAACCCTGTGTGTACGTGCTGGAGCAGTGCAGTGTAACCCTGTGTGTGTGTGCTGGAGCATTGCAGTGTAACCCTGTGTGTGTGTGCTGGAGCATTGCAGTGTAACCCTGTGTGTGTGTGCTGGAGCATTGCAGTGTAACCCTGTGTGTACGTGCTGGAGCAGTGCAGTGTAACCCTGTGTGTGTGTGTGCTGGAGCATTTCAGTGTAACCCTGTGTGTGTGTGCTGGAGCAGTGCAGTGTAACCCTGTGTGTGTGTGCTGGAGCAGTGCAGTGTAACCCTGTGTGTGTGTGCTGGAGCATTTCAGTGTAACCCTGTGTGTGTGTGCTGGAGCAGTGCAGTGTAACCCTGTGTGTGTGTGCTGGAGCAGTGCAGTGTAACCCTGTGTGTGTGTGCTGGAGCAGTGCAGTGTAACCCTGTGTGTGTGTGCTGGAGCATTTCAGTGTAACCCTGTGTGTGTGTGCTGGAGCAGTGCAGTGTAACCCTGTGTGTACGTGCTGGAGCAGTGCAGTGTAACCCTGTGTGTGTGTGTGCTGGAGCATTGCAGTGTAACCCTGTGTGTGTGTGCTGGAGCATTGCAGTGTAACCCTGTGTGTGTGTGCTGGAGCATTGCAGTGTAACCCTGTGTGTACGTGCTGGAGCAGTGCAGTGTAACCCTGTGTGTGTGTGTGTGCTGGAGCAGTGCAGTGTAACCCTGTGTGTGTGCTGGAGCATTGCAGTGTAACCCTGTGTGTGTGTGCTGGAGCATTGCAGTGTAACCCTGTGTGTGTGTGCTGGAGCAGTGCAGTGTAACCCTGTGTGTGTGCTGGAGCATTGCAGTGTAACCCTGTGTGTGTGTGCTGGAGCATTGCAGTGTAACCCTTTGTGTGTGTGCTGGAGCATTGCAGTGTAACCCTGTGTGTGTGTGCTGGAGCATTGCAGTGTAACCCTGTGTGTGTGTGCTGGAGCAGTGCAGTGTAACCCTGTGTGTACGTGCTGGAGCAGTACAGTGTAACCCATTGTGCAGATGTGTCCCGCTACAGCTTTCCTGTTTTTAGCAGCATGCTGTAGCGGGATTCGGCAGCTCGTTTACATCGCTATTGGGTCCCGTACAATGTGCCCGCCTGCTCCCATTCAAATCTATGGCATAGCATGAGCATACAATCGCACGCGCCCGCTATGCCGTGCTGTCCAGCATGTAAAAGGACACATCTGCATGTGTATAACGGCCACTACTTCGGTGAACATTATGTGTTTAAGGGGCAGTACTATGGTGGCATTATGTGTAAGGGGCACTACTACTGTGGGCATTATGTGTATAAGGGGCACTACTACTGTGGGCATTATGTGTATAAGGGGCACTACTAAGGTGGGCATTATGTGTAATGGGCACTAATATGGTGGGCATTATGTATAAGGGACACTACTAAGGTGGGCATTATGTATAAGGGACACTAATAAGGTGGGCATTATGTGTAAGGAACACTACTACGGTGGACATTATGTATAAGGGACACTACTAAGGTGGACGTTATGTGTAAGGAGCACTACTGTGGACATTATGGGGGTAATTCAGACTTGATTGCTCGCTAGCTGTTTTTGCAGTCCTGCATTCGCATAGTTGCCGCCCACCAGGGAGTGTATTTTAGCTGTGCAAGTGTGCAATCGCATGTGCAGCAGAGCAGTACAAAAAAACTTTGTGCAGTTTCTGAGTTGCCCAGAACTTACTCAGCCATTGCGATCACTTCAGCCTGTCTGGGGCCGGAATAGACATCAGACACCCGCCCTGTAAACGCTTGGACACGCCTGCGTTTTCCCTACCACTCCCAGAAAACGGTCAGTTGCCACCCACAAATGCCTTCTTCCTGTCAATCTCCTTGCGATCGGCTGTGTGAATGGATTCTTCGTAAAACCCATCGCACAGCAACGATCCGCTTTGTACCCGTGCGACACGCCTGCGCATTGCGGTGCATGCACATGCGCAGTTCTGACCTGATCGCATCACTGCAAAAAACGCTAGCGAGCGATCAGGTATAAATTACCCCCTATGTGTATAAGGGGCACTACTATGGAGGGTATTATGTGTAAGGGGCACTAATGCTGTGGGTATTATGTGTATAAAGGGCACTACTATGGAGGGTATTATGTGTAAGGGGCACTAATGCTGTGGGTATTATGTGTATAAAGGGGACTACTATGGAGGGTATTATGTGTAAGGGGCACTAATGCTGTGGGTATTATGTGTATAAAGGGCACTACCCCATTCTCGGCAGCTGGCCCTTCTATTCTAGGTTTGTCCTATATCCATCGCAATGGGAGCAGCTGGACTCTGTCACCCACTGCCTCCCTGTCTCCCACTATCTCACCCCATCAGCCACTGCCTCCCTCCTGCATCACTTTGCCTTGCCAAGGCATCACCCTCTCTGTCACCCTCTGCTTCTCTCTGTCACCCACTGCTTCACCCTGTCACCTTCCCCCGCCCCTCCCCCCCTTCTCCTGACATGGTGCCCCCCTGTCATTTTGCTCTGGATCTGCCCCTGGTTGTGTGCACACGCTCTGACCTTTGTGGTTTAGTCATGAGGTAAAGTTGTATGCTCCCGGGGATAGGGAAGGGGGGGTCAGACAACACACACCAGGGCCGTAACTAGGCGTGTGCTGAGTGTGCTCGACCCACAGCGCATAGGAGCACCGGCACAAACTTTCCCCCCTTCCTGCATCCACCGCGACCCAGCAGTCTGTCGCTGCCCGCCCGCAGCGCTGCCACTGGCCTGTCTCATAGGTAGTGAGGTAGCGCTGCAGCTTCCCATCCCATGTTAGGTTCCACCGCTGGGCTTCCCCTTCTGTTTCTGCAGCGTTTGGGCAGGAGGAGGCTGGTGCTACTTCAGGAGCAAGCATACATATTCTCTTTCTGTCTATCTCCTCCCTGGCGCAGTGTGTAAAAACGGGGCTCAACCTGGTGTAGTGTGTAAAAGGGGGCTCAACCTGGTGTAGTGTGTAAAAGGGGACTCTGTCTGGAGTAATGTTTAGAAGGGGCTCTGATTGGTGTAATGTGTATAAGGGGCTCTGATTGGTGTAATGTGTGTAAGTGGCTCTGCTTGGTGTAATGTGTGTAAGGGGCTCTTCTTGGTGTAATGTGTGTAAGTGGCTCTGCTTGGTGTAATGTGTGTAAGGGGCTCTTCTTGGTGTAATGTGTATAAGGGGCTCTGCTTGGTGTAATGTGTATAAGGGGCTCTTCTTGGTGTAATGTGTGTAAGTGGCTCTGCTTGGTGTAATGTGTGTAAGGGGCTCTTCTTGGTGTAATGTGTATAAGGGGCTCTTCTGGGTGTAATGTGTGTAAGTGGCTCTGCTTGGTGTAATGTGTGTAGGGGGGTCTTGGTGTAATGTGTATAAGGGGCTCTGCTTGGTGTAATGTGTATAAAGGGGCTCTTCTTGGTGTAATGTGTGTAAGTGGCGTTACTGTGTGATGTAATATGAATAATGGAGACTACTGTGCAGCGTAATTTGAATTGGTATTATTTTGTGAACACGCCTCTTCCCCATGAAGCCACACCCCTATATTTTTGACACGTGCCTTCGACGCACACTGGCCCTATGTTAAATATGGGGAGGGGGATGGGGAAAGGCACCAAAAAGTCTAGTTACGGCTCTACTAACAATTCCAGTTGTAGTTACTGTGTTCATGTTGCGCCACTCCCGTTCCTGCCGGCTGCAGATTGATGTCTCCTCATTTGTCTGTTGTAGGTCCCCAAGGCTATTAAACCCACAAAGAAGCCGCGTGCCGGCAGTTATGGGCCGTTACGATTGAAACGAGTAGGTGGAATTTAATACTAATTAGAATGACACGCACCAATCCACTAATCCGGAGGTAATTGGGACAGCTGACCTCCCGACACCCGAAACAAGGTGTGAGCACATTACACAGGGGGCGTCCCAAGTAAACCTTGATTCCAACCGATTGTGCGTCTTTGTGCACAAGCTGCGGATCAGAGACTTGTAGGTGGGCGTCACTGCACAAATACTCGCAGCTGTGGTATTAGCAGATTAGCGCAGATCCGCTGCGTACGGGGAGGCAGTAGCGACGGCATTTGTGTCCATCTCTGCGTACGGCCGTATATGCTGATTTCTGAGCGCTATGTGTTCTGCTGTCTCCGCGCCTGTTGTGTTGCTATGTCTGTGGGTTCTGCAAGGCCCCCGGGGAAATTCCTCCATTGCACACAGGACCTAACTGGAAATGATTTCATGTTGCTGCTTCACGCTGATCACCTCCAGCTGGTCCCTGACAGGCCACATCTGGTTCCCACACAGGAGGATATGCGTGAGGAGACATGACGCCGATTGCCTGTTTATATGCTGTGACAGAGGCTGAGATTAATGGGGAGGAAATAAGAAATAAACATATTTATCCTTAATATGGTGCTCAGCTCCCTCTCCGGTTACATGTGGAGGGACTTGGTGATGTATCGGTTGTTGGGTTCCGTTGCCTGAAAGCTACACTCTTCCCTGTGTAACCTTCACTGACCAATAGAATGACAGCGGCTGCCTTCTGCCAATAAGTAATACGTCTGCGGCCAGTCACACGCACAGCGTCTATTGGTGGTCGCCTGTCTGCAACTCTATGCAAACGTTGCAATAAACTCCTTCCCTGGTGCTATGTGTACAACTGAACATGCCAGAACTGAGATGCCCACCATTACTGGCAAAACCATGGGTGGCAGGAGACTATCCACCTCTCACCGTTACTGGCAAAACCATGGGTGGCAGGAGACTATCCACCTCTCACCATTACTGGCAAAACCATGGGTGGCAGGAGACTATCCACCTTTCACCATTACTGGCAAAACCATGGGTGGCAGGAGACTATCCACCTTTCACCATTACTGGCAAAACCATGGGTGGCAGGAGACTATCCACCTCTCACCATTGCTTGCAAAACCATAGGTGGTAGGAGAATACCAGTCTCTCACCATTACTGGCAAAACTATGGGTGGCAGAAGACTATCCACCTCTCACCATTACTGGCAAAACTATGGGTGGCAGGAGACTATCCACCTCTCACCATTGCTGGCAAAACCATGGGTGGCAGGAGACTATCCACCTCTCACCATTGCTGGCAAAACCATGGGTGGCAGGAGACTATCCACCTTTCACCATTACTGGCAAAACCATGGGTGGCAGGAGACTATCCACCTCTCACCATTGCTTGCAAAACCATATGTGTCAGGAGAATACCAGTCTCTCACCATTACTGGCAAAACTATGGGTGGCAGGAGACTATCCACCTCTCACCATTATTGGCAAAACTATGGGTGGCAGGAGACTATCCACCTCTCACCATTGCTGGCAAAACCATGGGTGGCAGGAGACTATCCACCTCTCACCATTGCTTGCAAAACCATAGGTGGCAGGAGACTATCCACCTCTCACCATTGCTGGCAAAACTATGGGTGGCAGGAGACTATCCACCTCTCACTATTATTGGCAAAACCATGGGTGGCAGGAGACTATCCACCTCTCACCATTTGTGTCAAAACCATGGGTGACAGGAGTATATCCACCTCTCACAGCTGGTGCAAAACACAGCTGCCAGGCTGTTAACCAACCAGCCCCGCTCTAGCCACATAACACCCATCCTCTACTCCCTTCACTGACTGCCTGCAAGATGGTGAATCGTCTTCAAGATTGGCTTACTGAGCTTCAAAGCATTACATGACCAGGGTCCAAGGTACCTGAAGCAGCTTCTGACCCCATACTGCCCCACTCGATTACTGCGATCTGTAGATGAAGGACTTTTAGCAGTACCTAGAATCTCCCGTAATTCATCTGGGGGTCGAGCTTTTAGTCATGCGGCTCTGACTCTATGGAACTCACTTCCCCGCACAGTGCGAGAGGCCCCAACTATAGAATCCTTCAAAAGTAGACTTAAGACTTTCCTGTATATTCAAGCATTTCCATAATGTCCCTTTAGTATCTTCATGCTTCTGTATTTTATGAAAAGCTGTTCTGTACTTCATTATTTTCTGTACTATATTATGCTATGTATCTGTTAAGCGCCTTGAGTCCTATTGGAGACAGAGCGCTATATAAATAAAATTATTATCATTATCACCATTGCTGGCAAAACCATGGGTGGCAGGAGAAAATCAGTCTCTCACCATTACTGGCAAAACCATGGGTGGCAGGAGACTATCCACCTTTCACCATTACTGGCAAAACCATGGGTGGCAGGAGACTATCCACCTCTCACCATTGCTTGCAAAACCATAGGTGGCAGGAGAATACCAGTCTCTCACCATTACTGGCAAAACTATGGGTGGCAGGAGACTATCCACCTCTCACCATTATTGGCAAATCTATGGGTGGCAGGAGACTATCCACCTCTCACCATTGCTGGCAAAACCATGGGTGGCAGGAGACTATCCACCTCTCACCATTGCTGGCAAAACCATGGGTGGCAGGAGACTATCCACCTCTCACCATTGCTGGCAAAACCATAGGTGGCAGGAGAATACCAGTCTCTCATCATTACTGGCAAAACCATGGGTGACAGGAGAATATCCACCTCTCACAGCTGGTGCAAAACACAGCTGCCAGGCTGTTAACCAACCAGCCCCGCTCTAGCCACATAACACCCATCCTCTACTCCCTTCACTGACTGCCTGCAAGATGGTGAATCGTCTTCAAGATTGGCTTACTGAGCTTCAAAGCATTACATGACCAGGGCCCAAGGTACCTGAAGCAGCTTCTGATCCCATACTGCCCCACTCGATTACTGCGATCTGTAGATGAAGGACTTTTAGCAGTACCTAGAATCTCCAGTAATTCATCTGGGGGTCGAGCTTTTAGTCATGTGGCTCCGACTCTATGGAACTCACTTCCCCGCACAGTGCGAGAGGCCCCAACTATAGAATCCTTCAAAAGTAGACTCAAGACTTTCCTGTTTACTCAGCGTTTCCATAATGTCCCTTTAGTATCTTCATGCTTCTGTATTTTATGAAAAACTGTTCTGTACTTCATTATTTTCTGTACTATATAATGCTATGTATCTGTTAAGCGCCTTGAGTCTTATTGGAGACAGAGCGCTATATAAATAAAATTATTATTATTATTATCACCATTGCTGGCAAAACCATGGGTGGCAGGAGACTATCCACCTCTCACCATTACTGGCAAAACCATGGGTGGCAGGAGACTATTCACCTCTCACCATTGCTGGCAAAACCATGGGTGGCAGGAGACTATCCACCTCTCACCATTGCTGGCAAACCATGGGTGGCAGGAGAATATCAGCCTCTTACCATTGCTGGCAAACCATGGGTGGCAGGAGACTATCTGCCTCTCACAATTGCTGGCAAACCATGGGTGGCTGGAGAATATCAGCCTCTTACCATTACTGGCAAAATCATGGGTGGCAGAAGACTATCTGCCTCTCACCATTGCTGGCAAAACCATTGCACATCATCCTCTGATCACTGATGTTTGCTAAACATTAATGTTGAATGGCCATCCTCATGCTGGGAGCGTATCCAGGAAGGACGGTGATTGAGGTCATTGTCTCATGACACTGGCACATTTTTTGATTCCAAAGGTGTCACTGGGAAGATGGCAATGTGGAGGTGGGGGGTACACGATTGCACCCATGGAAAACACACGTGCGATCCACACTTGCCAACTCTCCCAGAAAGGCCAGGAGGCTCCCTAAAATTGTGTGGCACTCCCAGCCACCTGGAAAAGTGGGCAAGTCTCCTGCAGCCAGCTTCCACCCCCTGAATCCCCGCGCTGCCCCCCACTCAACTCTACAGCCACCCTGCTACTGGAGGAAAAGTGGGCAGGGCTATGATGTGATTCATTCTGAATCGCATCATCGTAGCCATGAGACATTTTAATGCCGGTAATGTGGGCATTGTATAGCATTGGCTGGCCTGCGATGACACTATGACATCTCCACACCCCTGGACCACCCCTTTTTCTGTAGCCACGCCTCCTATTGAGCCGACTGGAAGGGAGGGAGGGAAGGCGTAGCCGGAAAGTTGTCATGTATGCTGTGATCTCTGCAGCTGATCTGTTGTGTTTTGTGCAGGACGTAGAAGAGGCTGAAGAGCAAAGTAAACACCAAAAACATTACAAAAGAGAGAAAGGAGAAAAGAGAAGAGAATGGAAGAAGAAGGGCGATCATCACTTCGGTCCGCAGGTAATGCTGTGTAATTCACGCATCTGTTACCCAATCCCAATACAGAACGTTTCATTACATATCTATAGTGTGTAATATATATATATATCTGCATACATACTACAGGGCAACAAAGTACTATTATCCGACCACTATCAGTAGAAACGTGGTTGCTCACCACAGGTTACAATTCCCAATAGATGTCCACGTGGATATTGAATCAAGAAGATGTTGAAAAAAACAGGTCAAGCATTCTCATGTCGACTTTTTGAAGCCGTCGATCTTAATCACTGTTAACGTTTTGTACCTGCCTTTTTAGCGGCGCCTTGCTAAATCAGCCTGCCTGTGCCGCAGTGTCCCGCGGGGGTGAAAAGTTGCGTTTGCCGATCAAGCGCCCCCAAGCGTGACGGCAACAGGACCGCACCCCCTCCCCTGGTGGCAATTGTAGAACTTCCCCATTTGCCAGTGTTTATTGCGCAGTGTGAAGCACAGAACAAAGCAGCAATTAGGGCAATGACGGAATCATAGACCCATTCTGTTTACCAAAAGTTAATGTAGATTTTTGACTCCCCAAAGCAGCCGCCTGCGGCAGATATAAGCGCCGATCACACGTGGCATTGTGTCTCCAATGGAAAAGAAATATAAAAACAAAGACATTGGGCCGTATTCAGAGGCGATGTCGGACACAGGCGGCTGATGCTTTTAGTCTGCCATTGGGTAGGTTCAAGGTGCGCCTAAGTACTCGCCGAGACGGAATAGCGCTGCTGCCAGTTGGCATCTCAGTAGGCTCAGAATTGATTGCGGCATTTGCATAAATGCACAGACGCGGTTGTGGCGCACGACGTAGCTGTGTCCAGAATGAGGCCCATTGTGTGGGAGGTTCTCCCCAGCCCTGCTGTAGACGTTCCCCCAGGTGTAGATGGCTTTACTGCCACCCTTCTGACCAGCTCATCCCAAGCCAGCTGGCTGAGATACTAGTCTGTGGACTGTGCGGCCATACCATGATGTGCGGTCTGTCACCATATTCTATTCCAGGAAGGAGCTCTGACACGGCCTATAGGAATGCTTGGGTCATTATATCGCTGTAGGACGCTGAGCAACGAGCCATAGATTAGAGGGCATAGTATGGTGCTGCAATATGCTGTGGTCACCCACTAGGTGCAGGGTGCCAGTCTCTGTGTGCAAGTCGCCGACTCCGAATACAGTGCTTCCTCCTCCTCCATGTCAGACAGCTGGTGTCACAGGGGCTTATTTACTAAGGGGCAGCTTGTTAATGCCGGCGCTTCCCAGCGTGTTATAGCACAAAATATAAAACCTTCTGATAGGAAACTATGGGGTGCCTCGCTATAAAAACCATTGACCGTTCCCATTCTGTGCTTAAACTCGTGGAACCATCATTCCGCCTACTCGCCAGCGTACCAGACCCCTGTGTGAGGCACCAGGGATTTTATTTTGATGAACCAGTCCAGAAGACCTTTTGCAGTAGCCACTGGCGGTGCCTCATGGCTCAGTCAGCCTCTATATCATTGCGGCAGCACAGCTGTAAGTTCTTATCCCAGTATGTGTTCCCTGATAATGGCCTCTTCCCACTACTCTATCTATCTATCTATCTATCTATCTATCTATCTATCTATCTATCTATCTATCTATCTATCTATCTATCTATCTATCTAATGGCCTCTTTCCACAACGGTGAAATGTACTTTTTTTTTTCTTCCAGGCTTTGCTAAACCTAAATGTTTTTCTATCCCCTATAAGTTACAGTACCTCAAACATCTGCCCTATTTCTGCTTATCCACTGGACTTCAATGTCATATCTATCTATCTATCTATCTATCTATCTATCTATCTATCTATCTATCTATCTATCTATCTATCTATCTATCTATCTATCCATACCTCCCAACTGTCCCGATTTTCGCGGGACAGTCCCGTTTTTTGGGGACTGTCCCGCTGTCCCACCCGCGGGCCGCAGTGTCCCGCGGTGGGGGGGGGGGGCAGTTGGGAGGCTCCTGCACGCGCTGCTCTGCTTAGCAGAGCAGTGATGAATAGACGCTGTGCGCATGCGCACAGTGTCTATTCAGTGCAGACAGAGGGAGAGGGGGCATGCCAGCGGCTCACGGAGCGCTGGGCATGCCCCCTCAATGACGAAATCGGGGGCGTGGCTCGCGATCGCGGGTCCTCCCGCGAGGCCACGCCCTTTCCCATAGGCCACGCCCCTTTTTCGGGAGCGCGGCTTCGCCGGGCGTGTGTCCCTCTTTGGTTGGTTCTATATCGGAGGGGCTGAAGGGACCTTGTGACGTGTTGAGGGGAGGAGCTACGTCACCAGGGGGAGGAGCTACGGGCGAACAGGGTACCCCAAAAAAACCCTCGCGGGCTCGCTTCGCTCGCCACGCTTCGGGCACGGTGGCTCGCTCCGCTACGCTTCGCTCACCACCTAATTACTAAAGGTAATAGTTGGTGGCGTGGATAGTAGAGGAACTATCCCGCTGGCCTAGCTCCTCCCCCTTGCGTCGTAACTCCTACCCCTTACGGAAAAGGTCCCTTAGCCCACTTGATTCTAGCATCTACCGTCCCTCTTTACAAGCGGCTAAAGTTGGGAGGTATGATCTATCTATCTATCTATCTATCTATCTATCTATCTATCTATCTATCTATCTATCTATCTATCTATCTATCTGTCTATCTATCTATCTCATATATACTCTATTGATCTATCTATCTCATATCTACTGTATCTATCTATCTATCTATCTATCTATCTATCTATCTATCTATCTATCATCTATCTCATATATACTCTATCGATCTATCTATCTCATATCTACTGTATCTATCTATCTATCTATCTATCTATCTATCTATCTATCTATCTATCTACACAACACTGGGACCCCAGCTGTCTGAGGAAGGGGCTAGTCCCCGAAACGTCACAATAAAGGTTGCCCTGCGGGGTTTTTCTATTCACATCTGCTTATCAAGTCTTTGAGTGCCGCCCTCTCCAAGGTATTATCTATCTATCTATCTATCTATCTATCTATCTATCTATCTATCTATCTATCTATCTATCTATCTATCTATCTATCTAATGGCCTCTTTCCACAACGGTGAAATGTACTTTTTTTTTTCTTCCAGGCTTTGCTAAACCTAAATGTTTTTCTATCCCCTATAAGTTACAGTACCTCAAACATCTGCCCTATTTCTGCTTATCCACTGGACTTCAATGTCATATCTATCTATCTATCTATCTATCTATCTATCTATCTATCCATACCTCCCAACTGTCCCGATTTTCGCGGGACAGTCCCGTTTTTTGGGGACTGTCCCGCTGTCCCACCCGCGGGCCGCAGTGTCCCGCGGTGGGGGGGGGGGGCAGTTGGGAGGCTCCTGCACGCGCTGCTCTGCTTAGCAGAGCAGTGATGAATAGACGCTGTGCGCATGCGCACAGTGTCTATTCAGTGCAGACAGAGGGAGAGGGGGCATGCCAGCGGCTCACGGAGCGCTGGGCATGCCCCCTCAATGACGAAATCGGGGGCGTGGCTCGCGATCGCGGGTCCTCCCGCGAGGCCACGCCCTTTCCCATAGGCCACGCCCCTTTTTCGGGAGCGCGGCTTCGCCGGGCGTGTGTCCCTCTTTGGTTGGTTCTATATCGGAGGGGCTGAAGGGACCTTGTGACGTGTTGAGGGGAGGAGCTACGTCACCAGGGGGAGGAGCTACGGGCGAACAGGGTACCCCAAAAAAACCCTCGCGGGCTCGCTTCGCTCGCCACGCTTCGGGCACGGTGGCTCGCTCCGCTACGCTTCGCTCACCACCTAATTACTAAAGGTAATAGTTGGTGGCGTGGATAGTAGAGGAACTATCCCGCTGGCCTAGCTCCTCCCCCTTGCGTCGTAACTCCTACCCCTTACGGAAAAGGTCCCTTAGCCCACTTGATTCTAGCATCTACCGTCCCTCTTTACAAGCGGCTAAAGTTGGGAGGTATGATCTATCTATCTATCTATCTATCTATCTATCTATCTATCTATCTATCTATCTATCTATCTATCTATCTATCTGTCTATCTATCTATCTCATATATACTCTATTGATCTATCTATCTCATATCTACTGTATCTATCTATCTATCTATCTATCTATCATCTATCTCATATATACTCTATCGATCTATCTATCTCATATCTACTGTATCTATCTATCTATCTATCTATCTATCTATCTATCTATCTATCTATCTATCTACACAACACTGGGACCCCAGCTGTCTGAGGAAGGGGCTAGTCCCCGAAACGTCACAATAAAGGTTGCCCTGCGGGGTTTTTCTATTCACATCTGCTTATCAAGTCTTTGAGTGCCGCCCTCTCCAAGGTATTATCTATCTATCTATCTATCTATCTATCTATCTATCTATCTCATATATACTCGATCGATCTATCGATCTATCTATCTATCTATCTATCTATCTATCTATCTATCTATCTATCTATCTATCTATCTATCTATCTATCTATCTATCATCAATCTCATATATACTATCTATCTATCTATCTATCTATCTATCTATCATCTATCTCATATATACTTATGAATGCCATTTTTAGATTTCTCAGAAATATTTAAAATGCCCGCTCTAATATATATTGCAGACGCCAGGCACATCTTATTACCATATACGATAAAAGTGCGCTGTACATCGCAAACGCTGTATCCCTTAAGAGAAAACAATACACCCACACATTATCTGAGTTCCAAAGCTCATTGATGTATATATTTGTTATTAAAAAGGATATGCAGGAATGAAAGCTATACCTTACACACACTTAGATACACTTTAAACCTTCGCAGTAATGCAATGCAATGATATTACACTCTAAACCTTATGCAGCAATGCAGTGCAATGATATTACACTCTAAACCTTATGCAGCGCTGACGGTACAAAGTACCCGCAGCGCGTACACACCTTATTAATACACTTTTGAATCTTATACAGTTAGGCAATGTAATACACTTTAAACCCTAGCAGGGAAAAGAGGACACAACACCGATTTGTAGTTAAACACTGGGTACCGACACCACAGAGTAATATATATGAAAGGGAGTTTAACAATACAAATTATGCACAATACAACAGAGTAAATGGCTACAGTCAATGTACATACGTGAGAATATTTCGCATGCGCTTCCCGGTCCGGTCCTCCGCTATCAGGTTGAAAGCGTTGAGAGTCTTGTGTGACCAAGCCTGCTGCAGGCTCTCTTTATTCACTTCATCCAAAACATAACACAAGGGATACTGTAATCCCTTTGTCCATTGGACACAGGAATGCACTTTTACAGTACAGGAGAGGTCATAGGTCTGTTTGAATAGGTGGGCGATGTCTTTCTTAACTGCTCTTGTGGGTGGTCTCCTCTGGATTCCCCCCGCATACATAATATACAGTAAATACAGTTTATATCTATATTCTATTTCTGCACATAACTATCAGCAGGAACATGCGATCTTCCGCAAACCAACACCGGAATGTTTCCCTTAAAATACCCTACAGCTGGATACCAAACATCACCTTATAACCTTAGTCTGTCCCCTCCTATCCTGTAAAGGTGAATCCCTTTGTTCTGCAACCATTTAAACAGCTATAACTTTCTGATGTGGTGTAAGGAGACTATGTGTACATTGTGCACTATTTGGATTAAATATGTAATGTGTTTTGATAGCTCTCCATGCGTTCACAAACTCCGCCGTAAATACCCATACCACGCGCAGGACCGCGGGAGCGACCATACGCAAATTGCGAGTATGTGCACGCACGGGAGAACAAGTACACGCGCAGAGGCCATCTGTGAGTGGTTTGTACGTGATGTGTGTACTGCAATATTTTTCGACTTTGACATACTCTATCTATCTATCTATCTATCTATCTATCTATCTATCTATCTCATATATACTATCTATCTATCTATCTCATATATACTCTATCTATCTATCTATCTATCTATCTATCTATCTATCTATCTATCTATCAATCTCATATATACTATCTATCTATCTATCTATCTATCTATCTATCTATCTATCTATCTATCTATCTATCTCATATCTACTCTATCTATCTGTCTATTCTATCTATCTATCTATCTATCTATCTATCTATCTATCTATCTATCTCATATATACTCTATCAATCTATCTATCTATCTATCTC